>NW_019394763.1:0-42177 GCF_000612105.2 Orussus abietinus | reverse complement strand
GCTCGGACTCCGCTCGGTCCACGGCCCGCCAATTCCGGCTCCGGAAGCGACGAGTCCTACTCAAAAGCTCGGTCCGCGGCCCGCCAATTCCGGCTTCCGTGTGACGATTCATACTCAAAAGCCGCGGGATCACGCTCACGGAATACACATATATAGCACGAGAACGTTAATTTAATACAAATAAGGCAAATTCATTTTCACTGAATTAAAAAATTGGGTATCTATAAACATTGAGATCATAATATATATCCAATTTTAAATTTGAACTTCGCGCGAGCGCCACGAGAAACTTGTGTGTCACCTGAATAATGCGCTGCGACGAATAAAAATGTTTCTCGCCAATTACAGCCTGTGTAGCCTGTTACGAAGTGAAATGTAAGTAAAAAGTATTAATTTGCATACAATTTAATTTGCACATTATTGGGGCGATCATATTGCTTTTCATTTAATTATTTACACCGTTATACTTGAACAAGTTCCATTCTCAAATTTATTCATTTCTTGCATGGTAAATTACTTTAACATATATTTCTTTTTTGATAACCCAACCCCATATTCTCTGATCGTAGTCAATAAATAAGGTAAAATTTTCATTTCCTGGACAGTTACTTTAATTGTCCTAATGGTTAATAGTTACAATTTTGCGTATTTTGTCATTATTTTCAGAGATCAGTCATCAGTTCTTTGTCAGACACCACTACTCAACACGTACTATAAGTAAGCAAACCTTAACATTGCCTTATGAATACATCTCCTTTTATTATACATTACTTCTCTTCAATTGCGTGTCGACTTCAGATTGGCCAATTTTTTCATTTTTAGTCATCAACACAAAGCTAGCATCGGAAGATTAAACTGCTTAGGTAATCCTTTACCGGTAAATTTTTTAAATTCCGAAAGACATTCGTTAATTAAGCAAAAGAAGAAAAAAACTGTCGATCATGTCTGGTATTCAGAAATACAGTGAAATAGATCAAAACAACTATAATAAAATCACTGAAGATTTACAAACTTCCCCCAGTAGCACTAACTCTGATTCACTCAATCAATCTCTAAACAATTTATTTCCCGAATCTCGTACAGAAAACATATTGCAAAGCAGTACAGAAAGAAACATTGATCCATTCGATTATCATAGCGATTTTACTCACACACCAAGAGATTGATATCTGCATTGACAGCAATTTAAAAAATAATTACTATTGTATTGAGCAGAGTTGTTTAAAAGATGTTTTAAGATCTTGGGTTCAAAAAAGTCATGTATCGTGTAGTAAAGTTTATGGATTGCTAACGATCTTTCGAAAACATAGTCATAGTCACGAGCTGCCAAAGGATGTTAAAACTTCCATGGAAACACCTAAAAATGCTTGTTGTAATATTCAACAGGGAAATGATGGAGAGTACATGCATTTTGGCTTAAAAATCGGTCTCAGACGTTCGATAAAAAAATATTTTAAGGACTATCCAGACGTAATCTACATTGAATTAAACTGTAACGGTGTTACTCTTGCAAATAGTTCCTTGAGTAAATTTTAGCCCATATTAATTGCTATTCATGCTGTATTCTACACCACGCCATTTCTCGTTGGCCCTTTTCATAGAAAAGGAGATTGATGTCTATTATTAATAATAAAATCGGCAAATGGATCTGATACCTTCTTACAATANATAAAATCGGCAAATGGATCTGATACCTTCTTACAATATAAAAATATAATTACCACAAACATATAATTTAATAAAAAGTTACCTAAAATATGTATAATCGTAAACGCAGTATATACAAATATATTTTCATATAATAACACCCTCAACATTTGAATGGCTCCATAATTTATCCGCCAATGTAAATTTTGAAATTTTACTACCAAATTTAGATTTAGCGACCACAAAAACCCTGAGAAACCCATTTTTATAAAAATTCAACCATTTTTACATTTTTATCTGCCATACTGGATCCACCATTTAGCATATTACAATTTTGTTTACAGATTTGAAAGCTGGAGAAATCATTCTTTCGAGCCAAAATTTTAACCGTTTTAAAATTTTTTATCCGTCATTTTGCGTTTAAAAATTCTGTTACCAGATTTGGATTCAGCGACCTTAACAATTTATAAACCTCTATTTTTCTTATAAAAAATGCTACCATTTTGTTATTTCCTGCGCGCCATTTTGAATTTCGGAATTTTGTTGTCGGACCTCAACAATTTATAAACCTCTATTTGTCTGATAAAAATGCTACCATTTTGTTATTTCCTGCCCGCCATTTGGAATTTCGGAATTTTGTTGTCAGACCTCAACAATTTATAAACCTCTATTTTTCTTATAAAAATGCTACCATTTTGTTATTTCCTGCCCGCCATTTTGAATTTCGGAATTTTGTTGTCAGATTTGGATTCAGCCGGCACGACTACCACGAAAAACTCATTTTTATACAAATTCAGCCATTTTTACATTTTTATCCGCCATATTAGATCAGCCATCTTGAATTTCAATATTCTATTACCAGATTTGGATTAAGCGGTTATAAAAACCACGCTAAACCGTTTTTTATAATAATCCAATCATTTTGAAATTATATTATTCGCCATATTGTGTCCGCCAGTTTGAATTTTGAAATTATATTATTTGACTTGGCTTCGGTGATCTCAAAAACATCAAGAAACCTTTTTTCTATTAAAATCCAATAATTGTAAAGCTGGGATGGGTATAGTTCCTTTTCGTTCCGCGCAAGGCGGTGCCGCATGTTGGCTGCCCAAAAACTATATGACAGTCCACTTATCATGTGAGTGCGAAAATGGTAGTCCGTGACTAGAGGGATGACGATGACGATATGAAAACAATGATTCTGAAAGTGCCGAAAACATTACCATGCCATATCTTTACGTACTGCAACGCGTTTTCCTTTACCCGGGGTGCGCTGGCAAACGGGGGGAAGGATCGGGGTCCGCAGGTGGATCGCCTCTCCGCGAGATCGGCCGGAGGGAGTTCGCTCGACAGCCGCAGGGCCGTTTTTATTTGTATTAGGGCGCCAGGCGCGAGAAGCGCGCCGCGGCCCGCGGATTCCCGGCAGGGGTAAGGCCGACATCGCGGGGCGAGAAACGGCCCCGATCACCGGCTACTCAGCCCCGTGGAAGTCCTCGCGACTTTCCGCGGCACGGTAGAGGCGGGGGGTTCGAGGTCCCTACAACGTGAAGGGTACTGGAAGGACGGACCGTAAAAAGAAAGGACAAGATAACCAAATATTTAGTGAGGCGGCACGGTAGTTCTTTATTCGTGCTCTCGCGATCACAATTCGGAAATACTAGATACGGTACGCAAGACATCGGACTTCTGGATCCCGCCGGCATGCTACTTTAAGACGGGAACCTTATGGTTCCACGGGACGGGCGGCAACGCCAGCCCTCCAGGGCACAACGCCCGCTCGGACTCCGCTCGGTCCACGGCCCGCCAATTCCGGCTCCGGGAGCGACGAGTCCTACTCAAAAGCTCGGTCCGCGGCCCGCCAATTCCGGCTCCGGGAATGACGAGTCCTACTTAGAAGCTCGGTCTACGGCCCGCCAATTCCGGCTTCCGTGTGACGATTCATACTCAAAAGCCGCGGGATCACGCTCACGGAATACACATATATAGCACGAGAACGCACCGCGGCGAAATCACCGATTATCTAATTACGGTATTTCCAGCGCACGCGGCTGAAAAATGCCGAACGATGTGTCGCGTGTCGAGGAGGATACAAGTCACCATTAATTAAAACTTGTAGCGGAAACGAATCTTTACTGAAACCCATGGTGGGTTTGCTCACCAAGTCACTAGCAATCCAACCACGGGACGAGAGCAGGGCGTCGGCGGCCACGGGAGAAGAGCGATTATCGGCAGTACCGGCGACACTCGGAGTATCCTGGACAATGAATTTCGGAAACCCCCCTCCAGTCCTTCCGTCGAACGCCGTCAAGCTGCCAAGCGCCGTCAATTGACAGTGCGCGCGTCAGATGTCCCGATGGATATCGCGGCGCGATAATTGAGATCCCGATCTTTCCTCCTCGACTCGTACCGACCGTGGTAATGACCCGCCAGGTCAGCCCATATACGATACTTACTAAATAACAACTCTTATACTAACGAATTTTTACAACACATACTCACAATTAATGATTGCCCAAGATGGCCCCGAGTGTCGCCAACCGATACTGAAATTTAATAATGTCAAAATTCGATACTCACCGCTACCGCCGCGCCCCCTAATTGTGACGGCAGAATTCTGCCACGTCACAGTGGATGCTCTAGTAACTTATAACATACATATATCAATCATGCGAGTAAAATAATGTATATTTACGTACATAAAATATATATATTGTGACGTGTCGGAGGTACGCGACGCGACACTTTTGAGAGACAAGTCGAATCTTGTCCCCGCGACGGGTAGTCAACGCGATAACTAGTTCGCGGGGGATAGAAAAACAACCGCTTGCTCGGCGTGTCGAGAGAGAGCCTCGCGCGCACATAACACGGGCAGGGTCACGAGGTCGCGAATTAATACATCGCGATGAAATTAATGTAACGTTAATATGAGTCACCCCGATTGGAGGAAATGACCACGGCCTTGACTCCGGCGAATCAAAGGGCGAGAAATTACGAATCGTCTAGAGGGTAACCATCGTGTCCAATAGCACGTCAAAGAACGCGGGCCAGAGTGGGAACCCGACGATATAGTAATCCCACCAAAAACACCTTTGGTGTAAAAGAAAAGACAAGTTCATTGCTTGATGTCACTTCACCTTCTGTAATCACTACGAACATTCCGACAAAGAATCAGTTGCCACTATCTTATTATTAATTAAAAAAGAAACCAAAAAATAATTTTGCATGTTCGACCTACTAAAGGTATGAAATCAACCGTTGCGGACAAGTTTAGACAATTTGACCGGTATACTGATGGCCTTTTAAAGTAGTGAAATCGGTTACCGAAAGACAAGTACAAATACAACTGGATTAATAACCGTTCCTATAACTTTGAATTGTTAATATATTATATGAAAGTATCAGTAAATAAACTTTCAAAAATATCTAACGATGTATGCTAGTATAATACTTTCATGGTCTATCATTTTCCTCACTGTATGGCCTCCACTCGATTCTATAAGTGACTAATCTTTATTCTGAACCATTTAAAGGGTTGCTAACCGCAGTACCGAACTTGTCGGACCCCTTGCATAAGTTGTTGAAACAACGATGAAAATTGATATTTCGTACGCTGTAATGTCCCGTATACTATAATCGAGAAGCCCCACCAAATACGATTTTTAACGCTATCAAGCGATGGAATCTCCATTTTTCGGGAAAACGCCACGAAGATCCGGAAGCCTTCTTATCTCGTATTGAGGAAGGGCGTCGATTAATGCCTATGCGCGATATAGATCTTTTACGGTGCATTCCCTTTTGTCTCTCCGGGATTGCCTTGCATTGGTTCAGGACTTCAGGTGAACACTTTCAAACCTGGCGAATCTTTGTTCAGGCCTGGCGTCAGAGATTCGGTGACCCTGACTTCCAGTTCTCCCTTCGCGAGGAAATAATTCGACGCACTCAGGGGGAAGAAGAATATGTAGCCGATTTCATTGCCTGCATGCGTTCTCTGTTTCGTCGATTAGAGCCTCGGTGGCCAGAGGACGACGAAATTAATTACGTACATCGAAACCTCCTTCCGAGGCTTCGCCTTCTAGTACGTCGCGACGACGCGCTTGACCTCGACACCTTAGAAAATCTCGCGGTCCGCGCCGAACGCAGTTATCTGGCAGCATCGCGTTATGTACCACCCCCACCACCAGAACGTTCTCTGTGTCCTGATTTCGCGTATAGACCACCCTCCACACCTCGACCGCGAAAACCACCTGCCGCGATATTTTCTCTCGAAATCGAGCCAAATGACGATCGGTATGATGACCCTCTATATCAGGTCACCCCTCGAACCGCGACTCGCGCGATTACCAGCCCGAATTCGGATCCAACCCCAAGCGGACGTGCCCAGAATAAAAGGGGCGGACGTCCGACTCCGTCGGTACCACGCGAACCACCCGTTACTGACCCTCCACCGTCTGCTTCGAACGCTTGCGAGCAGACTGTTGCCGCGATGACAACCGGAACTAACCGTGCTGCCCCAGCTTCCGGGAACGCGCCCAATCATTCGTTTCGAGATAAGTGCTGGAATTGTAACGAACCAGGTCATCTCTCGCGAGATTGTACGCAGATCCGAAAACTTTTCTGCTACGGCTGTGGGAGGGAAGGTGTAATTCGCACAAAATGTCCTTCGTGTACGGGAAACCGTTAAGGGAGGAGGCCAATCGGGCAACTCCACCTCCCGAGGAAAGTAGCGAGACCCAAGACCCGATCGAGGGAGCCTTAGTGGCTCAAACCCCTAGTCAACGCGGTATACCCCGAAAAACGTTAGTCGTTCTCTTTCGCCTGAGCGGACATTTTCTACCAGGATTAGTCGACTCTGGGGCATCCCGAACCTTTTTCGGCCCAGAAGCGATAGCCTTAGTCCATTCTCTAAATATCCCGATTTTCTCTGAGTCTACCTGCCGCATAATGATGGCTACGGGACAAGTGGAAGACGTTCGACAGGAAGTTAGAGTCGAGCTTGAGGATCGTCGTAATTTAATGACCGTTTATCTTTTACTTTCATTATCGCGATCGATAGTCGAGAAATCACGGCTTTTACCGTTCCAGGCCGTGGACTTTTTCATTTTAAAAGAATGCCATATGGGTTAACTAATGCTCCGGCAACCTTTCAGCGACTTCTCGATACCTTAATTGGACCCGAAATGGAACCGTTTGCCTTTGCTTATCTGGACGATATCATTATCGTCACAGCTACTTTTGAGGAACATCTCGAGCAACTTCGTAAGGTTTTAGGAAGAATTAAATCAGCAGGGCTGACAATTAATTCAGAGAAATCTGAATTCTGCCGATCGCAGGTGCGCTATCTAGGTTTTCTGGTTAATCACAATGGACTTCAAGTCGATCCGGAGAAAATACGACCCGTTTTAGAATATCCAGCTCCCACAAATATCCCACAGTTGCGTCGATTTTTGGGGATGGCTTCTTGGTACCGGAGGTTCGTTCCCCACTTCGCGACTCTAGCTGAGCCCTTAACCCGCCTTCTGAAAAAGGAGCAAAAATGGATTTGGAACGAGGATCAAATAAAAGCTTTTACTTCCCTTCGCGATTGCCTGACTACCTCACCCATGTTATCTTGCCCTGATTTTTCTCTGACCTTTCATTTGCAAACCGATGCTAGCATCGTCGGATTAGGCGCGGTTTTATCTCAGACCAAGGACGACGTAGAGCATGTCATCGCTTACGCAAGTCGTGGTCTTATTCCAGCCGAAAAGAATTACACTGTCACCGAGCAAGAGTGTTTGACCGTAGTTTGGGCTATTAGAAAATTTCGGCCATATTTGGAAGGCTATCATTTTAAGGTCATCACTGATCACAGTTCCCTACGATGGTTGCATAACCTGAAAGATCCGACGGGAAGATTGGCCCGATGGTCCCTCGAATTGGCCGAATACGATTTTGAGATCTTATATCGTAAGGGTGCCCTGAACCACGCTCCGGATGCGTTATCGAGGTTGCCTGAACAGTTACCGTCAAATTTTTCTGAACCTTTGGCTTCTCTTTTCTCGGATGAATTTTCTGAACTTTCTGAACTTTCTGCTGAACCCGTTACCGATTATCTATCTGCTTTAGTGGATGTCAACGACCCGTGGTATGTTCGAAAGTACGAGGCCGTGTCCGAACACCCTAATAATTTTCCCGATTGGAAGATCGAAGACAACCAACTCTTCCATTATCGTCCCGACCTCGTGAAGTCAGCTAATTTGACCGATCTCGACTCGTGGAAATGCGTGTTACCCATCCCCGAGCGGAGACAAGCCCTTTTCGATTCTCACGATACCCCTCGGGCTGGCCATCTCGGGATCGAAAAGACTTATCAGCGACTGGCCACTTCTTTTTATTGGCCTGGTCTTTATAGGGATGTTGTACATTATGTTCGACATTGTGACACTTGTCAACGCTGCAAGGTGGAGCAAGCTGCTCCGACCGGCTTCATGGGCCACCGCGTAATTGAGCAGCCCTGGACGGTCATAGCCGCTGATATCATGGGCCCTTTACCTCGTAGCAAATCGGGAAAAAGTTATCTATTAGTAATTCAGGATACCTTCACTAAGTGGGTGGAGTGCGTTCCGCTACGGCAGGCTACGGGAAAAACTCTGCCAAGCCCTTCGCGACACGGTAATATCTCGATGGGGTACCCCGGAAGTCTTATTGACGGATAACGGGACTGAATTTGTTAACAGGGACCTACGGGCTTTGTCACACGAATTAGGAATCAAACAGGTTATGACTCTTCCATACCACCCTCAAGCCAACCCCGTAGAGAGGATAAACCGGGTACTTAAAACCATGATTATCACTTTTCTGGAAAACGATCATACCGAATGGGATCTGCATATCTCCGATTTCAGGTTCGCGTATAACACCGCTTATCATACTTCCATTAGAGCCACTCCTGCTTTCTTGAACTCGGGACGTGAGCCTCGGCCCACAGCCACACGGGTTTCTGACCCCGATGCGGAACTCGAAATCGAGGCTCAACACCTCGACGAATGGAAGGAAAGAATGGATTCCTTGAATCGATTAAGAGATCAAATAGTTCAAAATTTAGAAGACGCCTTTCAAAAACAATCACATTATTATAACGCTCACAGGCGTCCAAGTTCATTCAAGGTAGGTGACATAATTTTAAAGAAACAGTACGTCCTATCCTCTGCCACCCAGAAAATCGCAGCCAAATTAATGCCAAGATTTCACGGACCGTTTAAATTATCGCGAAAAGTATCTAACCTTGTGTATGAGATAAGTACCCTGGCAGGTGAACCTGCAGGGCGGGTTCACGTGGAGAACATAAAAATTTACCATCCTTCCATTCCTCTACCTTGACAGGGTTTTCTGGACGAATTTTTTGAAGGAGTTCTCTGGACGATCCGTACAAAGGCGGAGTAAGTACGCCTCAACTGCTCTGAAGCCGTAAGGACCGTCGATTAGTGGTATGATTTTCTGAATATCCCTTATCTTTTTCTCTTATCAGCCGCGATTTCAGTTTCGTTCTCGAGTTTCGAGCGGTTTTCTCTGTTTATTCCGGATAGGATTATCTGATTTTCTGGCACGGGAACTCGATGGCGTCAGACCGCCCACCATCCCCGTGGGACCGGCTCTTGCGGTACGCAGCCGCGTTTCGAGCCGCTACCAGGAGGTACCCGGATTTCCCGGGCGCGCTGGAGCGAACCCTTCTGGAGGTGACCCACCGCGACTCCGGCCCGTGCCCTTTGCGACCCGGGCCGAATCCTGACGCTAGGGGGTACGCGGTCCGCGAGGTGCTGCCACCTCGGGACGTAGCCACGCAGTGGGAGGGGAGCAGCACCACGAGGGGAACCCAGACCCCCATCACCCGCTCCATCGGGACCATGTGGCCCCAGACCCGCTCCATCGGGACCCAATGCGGAGTAGGGTATGATACCCTCCTACTCCACCAATACACCCAGACCGGGTGGAGGGAGACCCGCGGTACCCAGACCGACCCCGAGCTACTGGGTTACCGGTCCCGAGGGGTACAGACCCGCACGGGCCCACCCTCCCCGACGTGCCCGACACGAGGACGCGGCGGCGGGGTGCCCCCGCCTTCCTCACCAGAAGTGCGGCCCCGAAGCTGGGGGGAGCATGCAGTCCAACCGCCCCACAAGAAAGGGTCCGTCGAGGGAACGGGACGAGTGGAGGCGCACGATCCGGAACCGGAATTCGTGCCGTACCGCCCACTGTGGATGAGGTGCTCGCTGTGCGGGGGATCGCACAACACTAGCCTGTGCCTGCGCTTCCCCAATTTCGAGCGCGAGATGGAGGCGCTGAATCCCCCTCACGGGCCAGCTAAGGGTCCCCCGTATGCCGGCTGGAATCCGCCACCAGCCGAAGCCATCCCGACCGCCCAGCCACCGGTGTGTCCAAGCGGCCCCTCGAAGGAGCAGATCCCGGATGGGCGCCCCGCTGACCGACCCCGCGTCTGGAGGGGGTGCTTTAATTGTGGGAGCAATGAGCACCGGTACACAGCGTGCCCGGAAACCCCAGAGGTATTTTGCTACCGATGTGGTGCCCGGGGCGTCACCGTGAAGAAGTGCCCGCAGTGCGCCTCCGGATGGGAGGATTGGATGCGGAAGCGTGGTCTTCCCATCCATAAGTGAGGCGACCGGCCCGCATCGTGAAGACCCGGACCCAAAAAGGCGGACTTTTCTTTTTCACGAGTTACGTTATTAATAGCCGCGAGGTCCGAGTCGTATTTTCTGTTATTGTTTCTGCGTTCCTATTTTCTGATTACCCGAGTTTTCTGCGTTTCTTGTTTTTCTCATTATCTAGTTGGCTGTATTCCCGTTTAATTTTTTTTCCTGGTTACCGGTAGTAATAAGTGTTTTGTTTTCTGTGACATTCTCTGCCTTTAGTCGTACCATTTGCTAATTATCTAAGTTTTCGGTGTTTCTAGTTCTCTAATTATCTAGTTGTAAGCATTTCTATTTTCTGGAGTTAAGTACGAGGATTTTCCTTTTCTATGGGGGCAACGATCCTCTCGCGTAGCCACGTATTGGACCAATTTTTTTTCCGTTTGGAGGCCAACTCCTTTTCTATTCTCTGGTCCAGTTGTCTGTATCTCTGCAAAGGATAAAAGTTTGTTCTCCCGGGGTAACCGTCTACATTCATTTCCTAATACCTACTACCCTTAATCGTGTCCCACGTGAATTTGGGTTTCGGTTTTCATTTTTTTTTTATTAATTATTAAAGGAGCCATAACGTCCAGTCGACGCCACTGTAGTACCGGAAAAACGCGCGACGCAACCCTAAGTTTGGAATTTTGTTCGCCTTGAGTGGGCGAAGTCATTTTGTTGAGTAGATTTTGTTGTTGGACGGACATTCGGACACGCCTTGGCGGGCACGCCGCTGGCCGGAGGGCCGTACGGGTCAGACCGGGATCGGTCTTCCCCCAGGGGGGATGGGGTTGTGACTTGTGGATTTTGGGCCGCCCGGTCACATGGTTGTCTGAGGGCATTTTGGAGCATTTCTGGTCCGACGGTCCCCGACGGATTTGCGGGGAAACATTGCGCCGACCGTTTAACGATATAAATTGATTTAAACCTTTTTACAGCTCTTGTTTTTGCGACTGCGAATCCCCGAGAGGCGCCGCTCGGGATACGCATTTTCACCGTTTCTGGAAATTAATTCTCGTTTTCTAAAGGAAAAATCAAACATAATTTTGTGATCTCGAATATTGCCTGGAATATTCAAAGAATATTCCAGCGAATATTCAAAGAATATTCCAGCGAATATTCGGGAAAGGATTGTAGCTACGCTAACTCGGTTAGCAACCGGAACGACAACAGCGTCGACCTCGTAGAGGTCGCGGCTTTGTCGTCGCTCGCCGCTACGAGAGCCGCGTCGAGGAGGAAGACGACGCCGGCGCAGGGGCGTATCGAACCGAAGAGGACAGGACCGAACGTCGGGCCCTATGAGGGGAACCGGCCGACCCCGTCTTCGCCACCCTGGCGGCCCTGCCTGCGGGGGCGGGCCCTTGGTTAACCCTGGCGGCTAAAGGTGGGCCGCCCGCAGGAATTACAGGACTACCCGGACAGGAGCCGGGCCGGGAGACGGGGCCTGGTAATTTTCCCCGGTCCCGATCGACACGGCGGCGGACGGATGCCGCGTCCTGGGAACGCCCGCTCGCGGCCAAGTTACGGCGACAGGGGGCGGACACAAAGGGCCGGGCCCTTCATTGCCCGGCGCCCAGGACGCCGGACTTCTGGGCCAGGAGCCCGACCGGTCGTCGCCGACAGATCCGGGCTTGCTGAGGTCTGCCCGGATGGACCGGGGAACCCCGGAAGAAAATTCCTGGCGGCCGCTTATGGAGAGAGCGACGCGCCAATGGCCGCGACGGACCCACCATCAAATACGGGCCTGCCTCTAGGAACGCGTAGCGCGCGAGAGGCGCGCGCGCCACGCGCACCGCCGTCCCTGCCACCACCCCACCCCGCACGCGCCATCCATCAAGCGCCAATTAGCGCAGCGCGCTGCGCGACGATTTTGGAGATTTCGGCGACAGCGGAGCGCCCAGACCATTCATCGATCGGGATCAGGATTCTGGAGTGATCGCCCGAAACCCTATAACCAGCCGGACACTGAGCACTCCGACCTTCTTCGACCACGGACCGTCGGACTGGACGCATCGCATCAAATTTCCTGTTTTCTGGGCCATTTCCTGCCCTTTTCTCGCATTTTCTGAGACCAGAGGAAGCCACGTCGCAGCCCCGAACCAACATCCCTGGAAGGAGCGAGGTGGAGGCACCAAGGTAGCCGGCGAGCGGCGGCAAAAAGGCCGATTTAAAGTAAGTGCCCGTTTTCTGAGAGCGCGGGGAGCCCATTTTTGTGAATTAGAGTCCCTCGCGAATTTTCTAAATTTCTGACGTCAGACGCGAAGTAGTGTCGAGAAAAAAAAGGCATTTCCTATTTTTCTGGGGCGGATTTTCTAATTTTGCGGGAAGTTGATAGCCTGGGTTATTAAGCGACGTGAGTTCGCGCCCGGAGGGGTAGAGTCGCGTAAGTCTCGCGCCGGCGACCGGGCTGTGAGTCGCGTAGGCGGCCGGTCCCCTAATCGTGCGGGCGAGCCGCGTTGAGAATCGAACGGGCGTAAGTCTCGGGCCGGCGGGCGGGCTGGGAGTCGCGTAGGCGGCCTTTCCGCGGACCGCGCGGACGAGCCACCGTATCGCGGTCAGGGGGGGTTGAGAATCCGCCAAGTGAGGAAAATCCCGAGGAACAGGAATGTCGCGGTCGCTTGTAATTTTGAGTAGAGTGGAGGCTCCCCGGGCTAGGGCCTAAGTCGTCTCCGGATTGTCCGCCATTTAGGAATTTTCATAGATAAAATCCCCTTTCTTTCTTGCGTTTTCTAATCATCGGGAAATTGTCCCATTTACGGTCGTTGCTTCTCTGTTCGGAATTAACTTGTCCATTTCTTTCTGAATATTGAGAAATTGTTACGTTCTTTTTCGTATTCCGGAGTTTTGAGCAATAAATTCCCTTTTTCTTGTGTTTTTCTACTGTATCTTGTTCAATATTTCCAGTCGACGAATTAATAGTTGTAATGGCGAACTTGGCGTAATATTTTATTGCGAAATTGGCTGTAATTCCCTTATTTTCCTGACACATGTTTTCTGTAATTTGTATTGAATTTGTTTATCTTCTTTTCCTGTATATCTGATATATTTGTCGTCGAGCGAACAGCGAAAGAGTAATTACGAATATTTCTGAAATCTATTTATCTTAGACCACAATTATAATTATCTTTAAAGAGTAATCGCGAATATATCTGAAATTGTTTATCTTAGACTAAAATTTATCAAAGTTAGAATCTCGAGTCAGTGAGGGATTATTTAACATTGAATTTGGCTTTTAGAACATTGTAGGGACCAGTTAAGTTCGTCAAACTTATCGAGTATTCAGGCTCGATCCCTTTTTCTAATTTGTGATTTCCTGTTATCTCACCGCGCGAATTTCCTTATATTTTCCTGAATCTTGTAATTGTCTGAGAGCGATTTTCTCCTCGCTCTCGAACGAGTCGGTCCTATATCGCCCTGTAAATAGGACGGGCTAGTTTGGGAATTCATTGACAATCCCATAATTTTTTCTCTTTAAATTAAAACATTATTTTCCACTTATTCGAGCGGTGAGTTATTTAATTGTCGGTCTGTCCCATTTTGCCTTCTTCTTTTTCCCTTTGCGTTTCACGTTAGGATCAAATAGTGGTGTCAAGTAACAGGTAGTGTTTTGAGAAGAGGTCCGATAACTTTCCTTACCCCGCCCTCTCCGAAGCTGGCGCCTGCGTTCTGAGCTAGCCGGCCGCGCCGCACCGGTCGCCCGAGCCAAGGGCCGGCCGAGAGACGTTCCATATAAATTGGGGATTTTAAGACTTTGGGAGATTTTGTGGCGAATTTTGGAGAATCGGCCTCCGTGGGAGGCCTGGCGCCCAACATTTTGGTGTAATTTGGGGAATCGGCTCGGAGAGTGCCCTGGTGGACTCCTGGGACTCGCGAGTTCGCGCTTCGGGTAGTCTCTGGAAGGGTACCGGTGGGCTTCGGGAGGTTACGCATTGGTGGGGGAACTGTAGTCTCTCGGCAGGCCCCGCTCACAGCGACCGGCCGAGCCGGGATAGTCTTTTCTTTTCTTACGAATGCAACGACTAGCAGATGGTTGACTAACTATCAAGTTCATATTTGCACCAACTGGATTTTGGTAGCTTCCATTAGCATAGAAATTAATTGCTGCTAATACTTTTACTTCTGGTGATAAGCCATGAATTCTTTCACTTTCCAATCGTGGACGCAGTGTATTGACAATACCCATAACAAGTTCTGGACTTGATCGGAAATGTTTTAAAAATTCATTGTAAGGAAGGTCAAATGGATTTTGTGCATCTCTTAGACGTCTCATCTCTATTCGTCATTCTAATTGGCGTACTCGATTTTCTAGTACTAGAAGTTCCCACTCGAGAAAATGTTCTGCCATTGTTTCTATAAAATAATAGACAAACAGCACAGTTATTGAAAGTGCATACATACATCGTACATGTTACACAAATTATGTTAAGATATATGGAATAAACATAACCTCACTCTTAAACATTTGCATGCACACAAAGGTTATGCATATCTTAGAATTTACTGCTTCTATATTTCTTAACTTATTCAAAATTAATACCCACATCAATAATTACAAAACCTGAATTTGCTGTTTGGTTAAATTCATAAATTGCGTTTAATTAAAGCTTGTTGGTTGGGAGTCTCTGTATATATTTTAAATGTCACGATGTAACCACTGAGAGAAGAGGTTTTCTTGGATTCCCATTGGTTAACGCTTCGACGTTACTCGTTACGTTCTTAGCGAAGGATCTTGTAGGGCTCGATAAACTATCGATACCCATAACGACATTTGTCGCTACATTAACGACGGTTGTCGTTTCAAGAAAGTTATAGAATAGGTTTTGTCGTTACGGTATCGCTTCGGTAGATTAACGATGACGATAAGTGTCGTTACGAGTTAGAGAATAGGCCTACTGTGGTTTCGTACGTTAGCTTTCACCGTTTTTGCCCCCAAGGGCGACGCAACGAATTTCTGGTAGATGCTCGCGCGTTCACGATGGTGGTGCCATCTACCAGTCGCCGTTGGCGGCTCACGCACTCGTGATGGTAATACCATGCGGCAGTTGACGGTGGTGGCTTACCTACGCTTACCGACACAGCTCACATTTGATGGTAAGGGAAGAACACTCGTAGCACCCTCTTTGACTTTACCCTTCACTTACCTTATTTATTTTATCCGCAAATGATACAAGCAAAATCACAACGTGAGTGCTCGAGAGTTAAGTTATACTTGATATACAATTTTTATTAGCTACTGAAAGTAATAAAAAAATGATAGTGACATTCGTTATTGGTGTGATCACGAACGTCAACTTTACGTCAATTTGATGTAAAGCGTACAATTCAAAAGACGTCATATCGACGTCAAATTTTACGAACGAAAAGTAAAGAGGACGTCAACTGAGCGTCAAACGAATGTTACCCGGGCGTCAAACGAACGTCGCCTAGACATCAAAGGAACGTCTCCTAGACGTCAAACGAACGTCGACTCGGCATTAGCAGCGCAAAACCAAATGTGCCAAGATCCATGCGATTCCATATGCGAATCAGGGACAAATCGCGTCCACGTTTGTACCGGGTAATCGTTAACCGCGTGTGCGTCGTTGAGAGTAAGGTCGCGACATACGTTTTCAGAATGATGACGCCTGCAATTTGGTTCGAATTACACATTAAACTCACTGTACTTACAGGACGACTCGGCGAAATAAGCAGGGATATTCTGGTACTGAACCAGAACGTCAACAGAGCCCTGGAGTTTCTGGAAATCTTAGTTCGACAAAATTCTTGTCAGAATACGGTGGAGCACAAGCAGCGGCCTTACAGACACATAGAAGTTCTGTTTCCACTGGCAGCGGAGGGCGACGTCCAAAAAATGGAACGGCGACTTGAAGACGATTCGACGACGATCTCGACTCGACGAAAGAGATATCGTGATGAGTAAGATATGATCATTGAGACATATCGGTACAGACGCTACTCAACGAATGTAATGAACGTTACATGAGAAGTGAAAAGGAATTTATAGCATCCATTCTTCTCATTTGCAGGATGCATATTTGCTGTCCATTGGAGGCAACACGGCTGAGATCCGTTTGAAGAAGATGCTGCGGACCACTTTTACCGATGCAATTGCCACGCAATTCAGCTGGGAAGGACGAAAAGGAAAAGCACCTCTCCTAAATTTGCACCTCGTGCAAAGGATTACACGTAAGTAGCAATTCCAATTACATGCATCGACAACTTTCTCGGATACCATATTAGCGAAGAAGCGTTAAGCAGCGCTGCTGTTCATTTCGTAATTGAAAACTCTTGTTTCAGACGTTCTACTCGACACGTGCAAGGACGCAACCCGCGAGTTCATACGGATGAAAATAATGGCATGGTTTCGCGTTGCGAAGACCAGGCTCGTCAACAGGTTCCCAACGGCGAACGCGGAAGAAAACGTAGACGCGGAGCACGAGAAGGAGCAAGATACAGTGGACCGCGGAAACAACGATTATAGAACGCAGGACCTCCATCGACGGATAATGACGAGGCCATATAATTTCTTTATTACCGTATCTGGGCTCTCTCCAATATCCTTCCTCTTCTCTTTCTTTCTTGCTCGCTTCATCTTCCTCGTTCTTTTTCCTATATTTCTCTCTACCTCTCTCCGTCTCTCCCTCCCATCTGTATTTCATCATAAGCCCTCTGCTTTCCATCCCTTCACACTCCTTTCGCACTGTCGTTTCACTTTTTCTTTGCCTCTCGCTCCCTCGAACTCCCGCCGTCTGTTTCTACTATTTACTGTTGTCCTCGAACATTAATCAATTGCATTCTTTGTAAGATCACTTTTAGCGTGAAACACTTTGCTCCGACAGCGAAGTCGATGATGAGCACGCTAAACATCTCGTTTTCGAGACGTTCATCTACGTGTATAGATGATAACGTGTTTCTGAGACTTCCCTATTAGCTTAAAAAAAGAACTTAATTTCCTCTCGAATCTCGGTACATGATTAAGCACTACCCCCCCCCCCTTCCGCTCCCACCCTCTCCTCGCTCTTCTCTCTTTCTCATTCTCTCTCTCCTCCTCGGACGTGCGCTGTCTGTTGCTACCTTTTATAGCTGACCTTGCGTAATAATTAATTATGTTCTGTATCGGATCATTTATAGCGTGAAACTCTTTACTTCAGCAGCGAAGTCATTGATGGACACGCTGAATGTCTCGCTTACGAGTCACTGATCTACATGTATAGATGATAACGTGTTTCAGGAACTTCCCCATTCACGAAAATGACTAGTTCTTTCGGCATGTTACACGAGAATCCTCTAGTTAACGTCAACGAATTTGACTTAGACATTTGAAATTATAAACTATTAGCAGGTACCCATTTGACTCGAAACCCTATCTACGTTCTCGATGAATTTCGTCTCCACTTTCACCGTTTACCTGATTCGAATCCCCTCACCTCCTTCGTGTTCGTTTTCCTGTTAATTCGCTCACGCAGTGTCTCCGCAACACGTAATATGAATATTTGTTGTCTCTGTTCACAGCGCGTTTTCAATACAAATTCACCACATTTTCCGTTTAGCGTGAGGGCCCCGTCCTGATAAATCTGTGTGGAGGTCCTTGCCCTATATCGTGTCGGCTTGCTGTTTATCTTACAGAGGGAAGATGACAGCCATGAGGAAGTCGTGCTTTCTCAAAAGGGAGAAAACACGCCCTCACAAGACGTACGGTATAGGTAGCACCACGCTGCGAGACGGCAGAAGTCGCGGGGAGCAAGCCACGTTAACGGAGGAAAGGACGCTCGCCCCTCTATTGAAATGAAGAAAAGATTGCCCTGAATATCGGTAACATTCAATTCCTCACACCCATCTCCGCTTCCAGTTTCCCGGTGTCATGCCTAGAGGTTTCCCAGTGGTCCGAATGGAGATATGAGATCCTCTAATAGCGTACATCGGCGTGTCGTTCATTCTTGTATCATATTAATTTATTTATTTCCTTGTGAATGTCGGTACATGATTAACCATCCCCCCCTTCTCTCACTCGCTCTCTCCCCCTTGGACTTCTGCTGTCTGTTTCCAAATTCTATAGCTGTCCTTCCGTAATAATTACTTGTGTTCTTTAGAAGGTCATTTGTAGCGTAAAACTCTGCCTCGGCAGCGAAGTCAATGATGAGCGCGCTAGGTTTTTCGCTTACGGGGCGCTCATCTGTGCGTATAGACGATAGCGTGTTCCTAAATCTTCCCCACGCATGAAAATTTGCTACTTTTTAGCTCGTTATGCGTGAATCATCCCCCCTTAATGTCAGCCTTTTGTGAAATTCCCTTACAGTTTACGTATGTGACTTATTGTTAGGTATTTAAAATTACAAACTATTATCGGGCGTACATTTGCCTCGAAACTGTATCGAATTTCGTGATGTATTGACGCTTTCCAATTGCACCGTACACCTTACTTGTAGCCCCGCCCCCTTCCCCGTACATTCGTTGTCGCTGTGTCTCCGCAAAACGTAATACGAATGTTTGTTGTCTCTCTTCACAGCGCGTTTTCAATATAATTTCACCACATTTCCTATTTACCGTGAGGTTCACGTTCTGGTAAATCTGTGTGGAGGTCCTTCCACTATATCGTATCGCCTTGCTGTTTATCTTACAGTAAGAAGATGACAGCCATGACGAAGTCGTGTTCTCTCAAAAGGGAGAAAGCACGCCCTCATAAGACGTACGGTATAGGTAGCACTACGCTGCGAGACGGCAGAAGTCGCGGGGGGGTAGCCACGTTAACGGAGGAAAGGACGCCGCCCCCCCCCCCCTTCTTTTGAATTGAAGAGAAAATTGCGCGCGACTGTAACGAAGGAAATGGAACGATTGGACGAATACCAGTAACGTCAAATTCCTTACGCCAATCTCCGCTCCCAGTTTTCCCACACCCGTTCCCAGAGATTTTCCATTGGTCCGAATGGAAATATAATAACTTTTACTAATTTATATCGCCATTCTGTTCATTCTTGTTTCTTTTCACTTACCTGTAGAACGAAAATGGCGTCATCAGCTGCTCCTGGTGGATGGAATCTGTTGTCATCGATTCGTTTCTACTCCGGAGGTCACCAGACACGGGTGTCTTCCACGTCTAGGGGTCTTCGACCTCAAGATGACAAAGACATCACTTCCTTCACCGCGACGGTCGATCTTAGATAGCGTTTTCCAATAACGTGTATTAATTCGACGGACATTCATTTCTACTGAAACGCCCGTTCTTGTACTATCGTTTCCTAATGTCCGTCTTCGATTTTTGTTTTTGTAAAAATATATGTTACATGTTATACGTATGTTTTCTACGCGATTTATTTCACGCCCGTATTTAACGCCGGAACTATCGGCGAATTTTTGTTATATACGATGAGCGATCGGAAACCAGTCATTTGACCGGCCTCGGTAGTTCTTGCGTTAAACGACGAAACAACTCCCCAATATTTTGCTAAAATTCGGCACAAGCGTCGATTCACCTAGAGGCATTCGAGGGATTTAGTCGAAAATTGGCACCGATATCATTCTGTTATCGTGATCACGAGTGATTTTCGTTTTTTATGTAGCTTTGTGTAATTTTAATTTTCAAATAAAAGCGAATTCTAACGACTCGTTCTCTCGATCATATTTTCCTCGTTGCTGCGTTTCAGATTGAATGAAATGGAAATGAACGGGTGTGCTGCTGAATTGAATTTCTTAGTCGTTTCAACGTGTACGAAGAATACCTCCTCTCTGCGTAGGAAATTCGTTGCTCGGTTAACGCTTAACCGATACAAACGTGGACGCGATTTGTCCCTGATTCGCATATGGAATCGCATGGATCTTGGCACATTTGGTTTTGCGCAGCTAATGCCGAGTCGACGTCCGTTTGACGTCTAGGAGACGTTTCTTTGATGTCCAGGCGACGTTTCTTTGATGTCCAGGCGACGTTCGTTTGATGTCCGGACGACGTTCGTTTGACGTCCGGGTAACATTCGTTTGACGCTCAGTTGACGTCCTCTTTACTTTTCGTTTGTAAAATTTGACGTAAAGTTGACGTTCGTGATCACACCAATAACGAATGTCGCTATCGCAAAATTTACGTAAACATGACGTCAAACGAACGTCGGAGTTGACGTTTACTTATACGTTTCTTCGACGTGCACACCGCGGACATTCGGACGTCAACTTTTCGTCAATTTAACGTCGCCAACGTCACATATTACGTTCATTTTACGGCGGAAGTCCGAAAAGAGTACGTCACATTGACGTCGTTTTTACGTATGTACTCCGTTGGGGTAAAACCTAGATGGAAGAACATACCCAACAACATAGCTTAACGTAGTCGGTATGACGTCAGGTGTGACGTGTCACAAGTTCAAATTCTGAGGGAATTGAAGGGTGGGTACAATTTTTTATGCACATTTTTTTCGTCACGTTTTACAGTTCATGGCAATCGCACGAAATACATTACAGTTATATAATTTTTTATTATGAGCAAGTTTTCATTATTTGTTTCACCGTCCATAAGGGGATTTTAATAATTAATGTGAAATTAATTAAAATCGTGCCGTAAAATAACTGTATCAATCTTTCTTATCGTGAGTATTATTATTTAGTTACCTATGTTGCTACCGTTATCTCATACATTGCAAAAATTTAAATTATAATCACCAATTTGAGAATGAGCTCCGAAGTTAAAAATTTTTGGTTAAAATATTTGTTCCGTACATTAGTTTACTGCACTTTACTGCAATCCATTTGCCCTGAAATGTTACAGCTCACGATAAAACAATGGTAATTAACGAAATTTCAAGAACATCGTTAAACACCGAGCACGTAAGTCCTGAACGACGCGGATCGCATCAGTCGGCGAAAGATGAAAAAATATGAAAAAAACATTAAAGTACATTGTTGCCCTGAAGTCGACATGATGCGGAGCTTTGAGGCACGCGTCTGTGTCACGTACGGAACTCAAATGCAGCGAATCTGTGGGAGTACGATTGCTCCTAGAAATCTTTGCGCGTCCCAATCAGCCAAGCGCCAAGCTACGGGTCGAGGCGTTGAATATGTGTACGTTCGGCGCTGCACTCATGACGAGTATGCGTGAGAGTCGAATTCTGCGAAATATCCTCCCGAGGCTTACCTAGCTGCGGATATCAGCCGAGTCATTTCGCATATGATTTTTACATTTCCTTACATAGGAATAAATCGATATCTCTTTTGTTATTCCATTTGGTTTTATTTCTTTGCAATAAAAGAAATTTATTTTACTGGTAGTTAAACAAATTTTGCACTATCAATAAATAAACATCGTTTATGACATCAACTTTATGTCAAACATCTTCAAAGTTCTCACCATTAGGAAGCATTCTTTCCGTAAATTAGTAATCTTTTTAGGTTTTACTCGTCAGAAATTTCGTTTCCTTTGTATCATGTACAATTAATTCACTTCCTTTTTGATACCAATTTTAATATTGACACTTTGAGATTGGTGCACTGGTTTTGATACTTTCTGATATCGACTTCTCTTTTACTTTAACATATAACTCAATTTTCTTCCGATAACAGTTTAACATTTTAACACTTTCAGCCTGATGTACTTGTAACTCGATACTTTCCACATATTTATAATTATAACAATTTGTAATTTACTTTCGATACCAGTTTCAATTTTCTTTCGACACCAGTTTTAATTTTCTTACGATCCGAGTTTCAATTTTCGTTAAAACTGGCATCAGAATATTTCAGGATAAATGTTTTGCAGTAAAATTGCTAATGTATGGGACAAATATTTGAACCAGAGATTTTTAACTTCCGAGCTCTTTAATTCATTCTCAAAATGATGATTATAATTTCAATTTTTGCAATGAATAAGATAACGGTAGCAACATGGGTAACTAAATAATAATATTAACGATAAGAAAGATTGATACCGGTATCTTACGGTACGATTTTAATTAATTTTACATTAATTATTAAAATCACCTTATGGACGGTAAAACAAATAATGAAAATCTGAACTCATAATAAAAAATTACATAACTGTAATGTATTTTGTGCGATTGCTATGAACTGTAAAAGGTGACCAAAGAAATGTGCGTATAAAACCGTACTCACCTTTCCCTTCCTTCAGAATTTGAACTTGCGACACGTACGTTACACCTGACGTCTAGAGTTCTAAATGCGGGAAGTTACGTCAAGAACGATGGGAAATTCTCGGTAACTTACCGGTAATTTCTCTGAGCTTATTTTTCCCAAGAATTTATGAGAATTAACATTTTTCTTCAAGTAAAACAAATTATAAGTTGAAAAGTATTTATAAACCACCTTTTTGATTTTTGCAATTCAGTCCCAACTCTTTTGGAAGTTGGTAGCCGAGTATTATGGTTTGTTGGTAGTCGTGACTAGTAGAAGTTTAAACTCACCGCATTGTTTACGTTTCGCAGCCCGACAGTAAAAGTTTTAACGGCATTTTTTATCACATATTTTACGAACTTCTAAAAATACCAAAACCAAAAGGTCTGTATGGAAATTTTACACAGAAATAAATAGACAACAAAATTTATTTTAAATGTCAGTATTGCGGAGTGATTTACACGTAAAATGCAACACGGCAAAAAAGGCATTTAGAAGAGAATTGTTTAAAATGCCCTTAAACTGTTAAAGACCTATTAAGGAAGGAAAAAAGTGAACCTTTATTGGACATTGATGACGAATGGAATGATGATTATTTATTTTATACCATTTCTTGTAGTGTCTTTTAGGTTATTTGTAGCTATTAAGACTGGGAAAATCGTCAAAGTTTTGTATATTCATGATCAGTTTGGTAAGGTATTTTTATAACTTATTTTCACGTAATATGAAACATTTAATTTGATATGTTTTAATCGTCTAAGTTCGTTGAACTTAGAAGAGTGCTAGTTTGATGTACTGTAATTTGTAATTAAGGTTTAACATGTCAATTCAATATTTCGTTGTAATTTAAGTCTAAAAAATGTTTACAAAAAGATCGAAAGTATATTTAACTGGTATCGTGATACAAGTGCACTTGTAACATTACAAAATTCAAAATAACTACATCTGTCGTGGAATGTACAGAGTGAAAAAGGTTCAACATTTAGAGGCTAATAATAATTTTCTGAATTTTAAGGTCACGGATCAGATGTCGATACGGTTCGCTTCAATAAAAAGATTGCTGCATCAACGTCAGGTTGTGTAAACAATAATTTGACATCTGCACATGATCATAGTTACAATACCCAACCTAAAGAAGAAAATGGCAATGACCCTACATATACAATTAAAAAGTCTCAACATCATAAACCCCTGCAAGCAAGAAAAGACATATTTCGAAATGATGAGATTTTTTAATGTAAAGAAATATATTGATTCTATGGGTCCAGATGAGCAAGTACGTACTCTTCATAAATTTTGCACACTGATTTTAAAATTGTTTTCTATTGACCTCAAATATAAGTTAAGATGTTAGTTAACTGCAATTGTTTACATTGATTTCCCTTATGTAGGAAAGTTTAGATGAAAAACTTGCTACAGCAATAGTTTCATCTGATTGTGCATTATCAATGCTTCAAAATCGATATTGGATTGATTTTTTTCAAAAGTTACGACCATCATGGAAACTACCATCTGCTGATAAAATTGGTAATCCTCTTTTAAACACTGAGCATGACAGAATGGAATTAACAGTTAATGAAGCTTGTGCAAAATCGGGTGCAATCGAAATTCAATGCGATGGTTGGAGTATTACGTAGACACCCTCCGTACCCTAACGTAGGGAAAACCCATTTTCCGAACCCTAGAGCTCGCCATAGAAATCCGAATACAGAAACGCGATTAGGAAACTCTTGCGAAAGGATCCAACAAGTTCACCGGCCAAACGGCTCCAAAAGTCATCGATCGACCCGGGGCGAACAACCTGATGACTACGCAACGCATGCGCACGACCCAGAAACGCCACCCTCACCTGGGCCCTAGGAAACCCCCACCAATTGGAACACCCTGCTAATAAAACCAGCAGTGAGATCAAGACGGCATATCAGTCATGTGTCAGTCATAGTGTCAGAAGTCACACGTCTTTAGTCAAGGGTCATATCAACGGTCATCATCAACTTCGAGTGGAGCTCCTGGCCCCCGGTACTCCGTTCCTAGCGAGTCAGCGACCGAGACTGCCGGACTCCCTGTCAAGGACCACTATCCTGCGAGCTGCAGTAGTGCCACCCGGTACTCCAGCGATCCAACCACCGAGTCAGGACCAGACGGCGGCACTGCGACTTCCGTTGGACGGAAGGCTTCTAGGAGATCTCCAACCCTAGGGCACGCCACGGGAAGAAGGTGTTCACGCACAGTTATCCAACTGGGTCGATCAAAAGAGACTGCCACCGAATCCGGCCACTGATCAAGCTAGGTAGAGGATCCTTCGCCACCTCAATTTATCCTCATTTCATTCTAGATTATTTTTTAACCCCTCATTTCCGACCGAATTCGAACCATTATCGCGATTTCCATGCCCTGCTCCGGTCAACCGGATAGATTAAAGATACATCAACTTCCGTTAAACAGCTGAGCTCGAAATCTCAGCATCGCGAGACAGAATTACGCGTAGACCGCCATTAAGCAGAAAATAATTCCCGCATCAGCACTCCGGCGTCCAGTAACCTACGGCCGCTAAAGCGCGCTATCGCGACACCCGAACCACCGCGACGCGGAAGTATAATAACCCAGAGAAAATTAGGTCAAGGCACCTCAGGTGCCCTCCCAGCTGATTGTAATTTAGACCTCACTGATGAATAAATGCAACTATCATAATACGTTCGCCACATTGCCATTCGTTCGCACCCCTTTTTCATCCGCACTCCCCTAGATCCCACCAGAGGAATTGATCTAGCCGCTCGGATCGATTTCCTCACAAAATTAAAATACTCGTTACGCGCAAGATTCGGGGAATCTCTATCCGAATCACCCCGGCCTCGCATCCGCTCGGCGGCCCGGTAACAGGAGCGATATTCGGTAACTCATATAATTGATTTATTTGTAATGAAAAATAATATTTGAAGAGGAAAACCCCAAGAATTATAGGATACATATTTTGTAGTTTATATTAATATTAAATCTGTTTTGACAATTTTATCATTTTTGTTTGCAGAAATAATTTAATCGTCAAGTTCGTTGTCACGACCCCCGAAACATTCCTCTATAAAACGTAAGATACGAAAGTAGAGTCTCACACAGGAGAATACATGGCATAATTAATTATTGAGATAATTGAAGAAATCGGTCCTAAAAAGGTATTAACTGTAGTTACATATAGAGCTTCGAATATGGTGAAAGCTCGGGAACTTGTTAAAACAGTGTACCCACTGTGACGTGGTGAATTTCCCCACACGTCACAAAGAGTGTATGTAAAGCCGGAGTGCGGAGGGGTCCCCTTGACAATCATTAGGTTAAGGATGGAAATCAGGAAATAATAGAAAATGTGGCATTAAGAAATTGGGTACGGAGGCACGGCGCGTCGGCTGAGGAGCACCGACGGTTAAACGGTCCCGGAGAGACGCGTGAAGCATCCCGCGAATTGAAGGACCTGCTGCCATCGACCGGTGGTCGACCTAATTAGTCGGTCTAGTGACCCACTTCGGCGGGGCCAGAGGGCAGGTCGACGCCCGGCCTTAGGTTTGGTGGGGCCCGCTAGGAGGACATCGAGGCGGGAGCGGAACTACGGCCAACGACACCGCCATTGCCAAGGGGACCAGCTACGGGTGAGGACCTCCCGAGAACAGCGGAGTGCCCACTCTAATCTGTCCCGATAAGGACCGTCCCGTCCCGACGCCCGCTGTAGCAAGGGGTCGTCCCGTCCCGAAGGGGGCTTACCGCCGAGCACCCGCTGCGCCGTCATCTCGCTGGGAGAGATCCCGTCCCGGAACGACCGATGACCGGTGAGCCTGAACCTGCCCAGGGGGCCTCTTAAGTCGCGCCTCCGTGAATTCCGCCGATTCCGCCGCGAGCCAGTTTTCGACCGCCAGTGACCGCGCCGCGTGATTACCGAGTGTGAAACGGAATCCCGACGCCGGATGGAGGGTGCCGGTGAAACCGGCAGCATCCGCCAGCCAGCCTATCCCACAGGCCAATCACTCCCCTCCATCGGCAGGCAGCCTGAATTTAACCGAGGAGGATATTGCCCAAATTTTTGCGGATTTTCAGGGCGACATTTAAAAATTAAATTTGTTTAAAACAAAAATAATAATAATAATATATTGTGACGATGCACCCGGTGGGCGATCGCCCCAGGTCTCCATCTTTTAAAACCTCCATCCTGCAAGGCATCAAAATCCTTTACGAAGGCAGTGATAATATATTTTCTTGTATCATTACATCCATGTCTTATTCCAGCACGCTCGACGCTAAAGGCCGAGGAGGAGAGGAGACCGAATATTCGTCGCGTTACCTTGCGTACTTTTTTTGATAGCATAAGTTGTGTATAACTTAGGCGTTAGGACGGCCTCGCGGTGAGACGAGTGCGGCACAAGAAGACAACAGCCATCGCGGGACAAGGGCGCCCTTGAGGGACCACAGAAGCGGAAGACAACGGTGGCAGAGAGGCCTCGTCCCGCCGCCGCCTGTGGGTGCCGGGGCCGCGCGGAGTAGGGCCGAACAGAGCCACCCGTGACCTCGCGCTTGACGGCAAGGGCCGACCCATGGCGGCGTCGCTGGGTCACCGCGTCCGCACCTGGATTTCCGGCCCCTCAATGATGGCGGGAGGAGGGCGCATTGCCGGTGGCCGTGGACCCTCCCCCCCACCCCGCCGTGACCTTTGACTCTAGGGAGTCCATAAAAGGGCGGTGAGGGGGGGTCCCAATTGCGTCGCCCTCCTGCGCCGAGGCCAGGCCGCGGTGACCCCAGGGCGGAAGGGCCCACTGGTCCCCTCACCCGGGAGCCGTTGCATCAGGGGATGTCGGCATCCCCGGGCAAAATCATGAGGAATCTTGGCTCATGGGAGCCCAGGACCGGCGCCACCGAGTCCCGGAGGAGATACGTCCCTGGACGTGCGGATGACGTCACGCGCCGGCCGCACGCCCCGATTGGACAGCAGGATCCGCTTCAAATCCGGCGCGCGAACCTGCGCCGCGGCTGTCATCGTCCAGAATCCTCGCAATTTCGAACGCGACCGCTGTCAATTGGCCGACGCAATTTGGCAGCCGACGTCGGCCAATCAACGAGGACGTCGAGCCGCCGAAGAGGAGCCGTCGAGCCTTCCCGGACGACCGCAGCAAAGACCCGGCCTTCTTGCTCTACGAGTGTCGAGCCGTGCAGACGTCCTCGAAATTCTCCGCTGCCTGCGACGTACCTTCGCTGCCTACACCCCAAAAGGACACCTGGGAAGCTCGCTGCCGACGGTGGACACCCACCGAGGGGCATCGCCGCACTCGCCGAGCACGAGGTTCGAGCGTATTGTACTTTTCTTTGAACATTTTGTATAGAGGTTTTTGTAGAATTTCCGTCTGTTTCGCGTTTCCCCGGGTAACCCGTCGTCGGGCCGCGCGCCACGCGGTCGGCCCTTCCGCGTTTAATTGGTCAAAGTCTCGTGTGAGCGACGTTTTTGCTGAGATTGACGGCCAAGTCTCGTGTGAGCGGCCTCAATCTATTGTCACGGCCAAAGTCTCGTGTGAGCTGCCCTTTTTAATATTTTCGGCAAAGTCTCGTGTGAGCGGCCTTTTTGAAGTAAATTATCTTTTGCTGCCTTTCTCCTCGGTCGGATCAAGAAGCCGTGTCGACCCGAACTCGAGAATGCTGTCTCCAGCGGTCGACACGTTAAATCCCTTTTGTTTCGCGAAGTGCGAACTTCAATTAATTCCCTTTTTGTTTTCGCGACGGGCGAACCTAAATTCCGTTGTCGCATGTACGAGCTTTATTAAATCATTCCCGTTGTCGCGAAGTGCGAACTGACGTTAAATTCCTTTTTGTGTTCGCGAAGTGCGATATCCCATTGTTTTAAAATCCGTTTTCGCGATAAGCGAACCCCTTTAACTTTCTTCCGTTCCGAGCTGAATATTTCTTGTTTAACCGTGCCTGCCTTCGATTTAGCGGTTCCAGTTATAAATCGACCAATGAATTTATGTCCGAATTTTCGATTATATTAAAATATTAGTTTCGTTAGTTGATACAATTTTATTGGATTATAATTATGTCCGCGCCCTTGTAATTTATGAAAATTTCATGTGTCCGAAATCTTTTGTTTCTTGTGTTTTGAAATGATTTGCGCTGATATTTTGAACTTGCTGTCTTTTCTTGCGCTACTTTACCTTGTATAATTTTTTTGTAGTATTGCTGCCTTACTCGCGGAAACCTTGATTGATTTTGCTTGCGCCTGTTCTCCGTTTGAATATTTCTTCGTGAGTTTAGTCTTGTAATATTTCCAAATTTAATTTAGTGTCGTGTAGATTCTGGCGTGCGTGCCTTTCTTAGTTTTCGCGTTGCGTTAATAGGATTAATATTCTTGTCCCGTAGTCGAGCTCACTTGTACTTGAAGTTCGTTTAGCGTTTTAAGTTTTGGTATTTTGGATTTTGCATTTTAAAATTTTGCGTTTTGATTTTTGGGCTGTCTAAAGTCACTGTCTCATTTCCGTGCGCGTCGCCGCGCGCATCGTCCCTTTGAGCGCGAGCTCGCGTTTCGTCACCCGGGCCGGTACCGGATTGTGGGCCCGCCCGTGGCCATTTTGGCAATTGTTAAAGTACATGATTTTTCGTTTTGGAATAAATAGGCTCTTAATTTAATTCCGTCTCTGGGTTGCTTTTTTTGAAAGGACCCCGCCCTCTCCGTGGTCGCTTGGGCGTACTGAGCTAGCCCGGTCTATTTTTCGTCGTCGGCGACGCTGCGTCTCGTCTCGTCTAGCTGCCTTTAGTTCAAGTGACGTGTCTGGGACCTTAAGATAATTTTGATTCTGTTAGTGGAGGGACCGACCCTTCGGACCTTACACTGGTGCGAATCCGTGGGCGGGTTGAGAGGCTCATCGCCGGTGCGTGAGCTCCTGTACGCTGGTGCGAGCCCCGACGGATTGGGCCCGTGCGGTTCGGGTCCCGGATTGGCCCTTTGGAGGGCCTGACGCCCAAATCTTTTGCTGCTGTTGAGCGAGTACGAGACGGAGACCGTATCTTATTAATTATTTATGTGTGACTTCCCCAGAGAGTCGGAACCTTAATTGCCAGAACTTTGTTTGGAGTTATAGGAGTAAAAATAACGTCACAATATATATATATATATATTTAACCAGTAAATAAACAAAGGGTGAGTTCCTTTTTAAATATAATGTGTTTAGATTACCCTCCAATACAATGTAAGTTACGCGAGGACACATTGGCCAATCTAGGGCCAACAATTCGTTTAAAAGACGCCGGGTCAGCTGGGGCCGCGGCGGCGTGCGCACCAGGCGTGCGCAGTTGTCCCTTTTCGAGTAGACGTCAGCCGCTACTACCTATTTCACATAACGCGGATCTTAGGGCGCTCGCGACCCGCGGACACATGGTCAGCGGGACGGTCTTTAATTCCCGCAGGTTGTGACTTGCTTCGGCACGTGTCGACCGCTACGGCAGCACGTGTTCTCATACATCTACACGCAACCATGCGTGTTCACAATTATGTAATTAACAATCTGTTAATTGTAATAATAAACAATAATTAATTACAATCCATTACAGGCCACGATAGAAAAGCGATCTATCTCATTTGAAGGCCTTATCTTATTATTTAAACACATTGTGTAAATTGTTGCGTAGCGATGGCCTTGACCTCGTTACTTATTTGATGTTAAATATTTATTTGCGAAAGCGCAAAATTTGAATCGACCGTCATGCGAGACGTCGACCCTTATGCTAATTTCTTAATTTTGAACATTATCCGTTAAAAGGTGAGATCGATATGCGAGGCAACAATCATCTCTGGGGTACATAAAATTAACCCTTTGCGGTCGTATGTCTACTCTCAGCCACCAAAATTCTCTTGATCTTGGGAAAAGGCAAATCATAATCAAATCGTTGAATGTACGGTACACGGTTACCAAATCTGGCTTGACTATTTGTCGACGAACATCGCACACAATAAAGGAATATTGAGTTATTGGTTCATTAAGCAACAGGAGTTGTATTCATTTCGCTCGGCAAAACCTACTGTATTCCAGGGATCCAAGGAGAATCTCTACTACCCGAAATCGCAGACACGAGATTCGGTCACCAATAATTTTCAGAGACTCTCTGAGGCGTTCTTCGGGCCTTTGGGAGTAACACCCAATCCCTTGGTGTTTGGTGGGACAAACAAAAACACCTGGCGACCATAGAACGACATACAGGATAAAGAGCGAAGTCCGGTGCCTGAAGAAAGAACCTGCGCTGCGGTGACTTTCGGAGGGGCCCGGGGTGGAAGGGGCTATGCTGAGAGGAATCAGGAAGGAACCATCCAACTCCCTGGCGTTCCCTGCCCACTGCCCGGTCACACCGGCACCCCGGGTTTCGGTGAGTTCGGCCGACCGGCGACCGCGTGGCGGGCCGGGTTCGAGCCGCCGCTTCCGCGCCGGGCGGCACCTTCCGGACCGCGTGGGCCGAAGGAGCTATCGTTGGTCGCGTCCCGGTGGTAGATTCCGAACGAATGCCAGGAAGAAATCCTCGCCCGCCGATTTTACCGAGCCCCATATCGAATGTACCGATTGTGATCCCGTGGCTGCGTGCGCGCAGGTCGCGGTGGGCGAGGATAGGGTGCCAACCGCGGGTCGGCGCCATATCGAGTGCGCAGCTTCCGGGCGCCGGGCTCTTATCGAGGCACCAAGGGGGCCCAAAAAGTCTTCCTGGCTGGGCGTTGTGCCCGTAGGTTCCCCTACCGAGGGGAATACCTTATCCACCGCGATTCAGTTTAATTGTGCTTTCTTACGTCCCGCCAAGCGTCCGTCCCATTCGACGGACGTCCCTAGTTCCCTTGTTAAGATTCTTAAACGTACCGGGCGCGCGCCTTGTAAATTGGCCCTGAAATAAAATTCGATCCCGTTGGGATCCTTATCGCCACGATATCGGCCATTTTCTTTTACATTTTTGTGTATTCCCCGCCATTAACCGCAGGGCCTGAAGGGATATCTTTGCACTCACGGGTACCGCGGCTAACCCCCCACCTCTGCCGTGCCGCAAAGGGCGTAAGGTCCTCACGGGGCTGAGTGGCCGGTTGGCTACGCTCGGGGGCCGGAACCAGCAGGCGGGGTCATCGTGCTCCAGGCTTCCAAGTCTCGACAGCCCGAGGTGCGCGCGCGCACCTGGCGCCCTATACAAATCGAGCCTGTCGGAAGGGCCGAAGACCGGGGTCGACCCCTGGTCAGGACTTAATACCGGGCGTAGGACCATTTGACGAGCGGGAGGGTGAATCCCGTCGCACCACATATTTACGTTTATGGCTGTATGGCTCATTGTTTGAATTTAGTAATAAAAGATATAAATACATTTCACACATTTAAAAAGGTACAGCCTTCTGTTGCTGAAATTGTTAAGAATATAAATTCTTCGCATACAATTAATCCTTTCGGTACGAGCGCTCTTTCCGCTGCGACACTCCCGTTGTACCAGGTGCCCCGCCGAAAACGCGCACATAGCACATGGTCAGTCCTCCTTTGTGTGAAGACTTTTCTAACCTTATATATGATTTATGCTTAATAAAACAATGCTTTTTTCCAAGTGTTGGTTGTAACTTTAATATTAAGAGAATCAGTCATGTGTCAGTCATAGTGTCAGAAGTCACACGTCTTTAGTCAAGGGTCATATCAACGGTCATCATCAACTTCGAGTGGAGCTCCTGGCCCCCGGTACTCCGTTCCTAGCGAGTCAGCGACCGAGACTGCCGGACTCCCTGTCAAGGACCACTATCCTGCGAGCTGCAGTAGTGCCACCCGGTACTCCAGCGATCCAACCACCGAGTCAGGACCAGACGGCGGCACTGCGACTTCCATTGGACGGGAGGCTTCTAGGAGACCTCCAANCTATCGCATTGTTTGTGGATTATGATCGATTGGAGCCCGCGGAAATAGATTTTCCGAGGGTTGACGAACCCTCGAATTTGTGTCGAGCGGAGCCCTTTTGTTGCATATTTCGCGTTAAATTGTCTATTAACTTTTCTAAGATATTTGAGATTCTCTCCATTTTCTATTTCCTGCTCCAACTATCTCTCGCCTACTTGTCTCGCGAGAATTACCGTGCTAAATTAATTATCTTTTGGGCGGCCTTCCGCCGAACCCTATTTTTATGTCGCATTTCTGTTTTCCTCGTTTCACTTGGTTAATTGAATTATTTTCTCTTTCTTTTTATTGTTAAAATAAACGTTGTTAAAAGTTGGTACCAAACTCGAATTCGTTTTTCTTTTGAGTAAGTGTGGCTGAACTCCCCGGTTCCCTCGAGCCTAAGATTAATTTCCCAAATCTGTTGAAGTTTTTCCCCTTTGTCCCCGCATCTTGGTCTTACCCATGCCCTCTCCGAACCTTGGCGCGTGCGCGCTCTGAGCTAGTCGGCCGCGCCGCGACGATCGTCGAGGCGGAGATCGTTCGAGCCTAGTCCGTTGAGTCAATGTGGAGTTTGTCGAGATTTGTTCGAGAGTGTTGGAATTTTAAGTTGTTGAGATTTTCGAGAGTTTGCCGTCGAGTATTTTTGGCCTCCGGGGAGGCCTGGCGCCCAACTTTGTGTCTCGTTCCCGAAACCGGGAAATAATTTTGAGTGGCTCGAACGGATCCGCCTAGACGATCGGGCGAAGGTGACGAGCAATCGTCCGGGCGCTGCGGGCCCGGAATTCCCCCCCCCCCCGAACCAAGTGTCCGTCGTCGACACCGTTCGGCGTATCCTTGCCATCCGTCACAATACACAACAAACATTACTGTTTACATATTATTAGTTAATGTATGATTAGACACAAGACGGCTAATAATTTAATTGGGTGTGATATACTTTAACCCTTCCGGTACGAGTGCCGGATATATCCGGCACGCGCCCACACCGGTCATCAGATGGTTGCCGGATATATCCGGCGCTCGTTCACACAGGTCATCAGATGGACGCCGGATATATCCGGCGCTCGTCCACACAGGTCATCAGATGGACGCCGGATATATCCGGCACCCGTACCGAAAGGGTTAAAGCCGAATTTATTAGAATTCAAGAAGAAAAAAAGCAAAAAGTCATATCATTAAATTTACCCGGAAAAACAAGATGGGGATCGACACTCTTTTGCATCGAGAGTTTATTATTATATAACAAAATGGGTCTGAAAACATTAGCAATATCAGACAATATACTGTTAAAACACGAAATAAAGATAGATATTTTAAACGAGACTTTCTGGTGTGGACTTCTAAGTCTGCATGAGCTTCTGGCAGCAGTCGTTAGATGGATAACAATTTTGGAAAGTGATACTTGCACAATCAGCTCAGTTCCTAGAGCTTGGAAGGAAATAAAAGCAACATATGAAGAACTGCTCGATGATTCTCCATTGTCGCTTAACGAATGTGCCCACCTAAAACAATCAATGAAACAAAGAAGCAATTTATCGATGCAGCCAATTCACTTCGCAGCTAATATTTTGGATCCGAAATTCAATGGCAAACATTTAACTTGAGAACAAAAAGTATTAGGAACAGAACTAATCCACGATCGCGCAGTTTATCAATATCCAGAAGATATTCACTGTGTGGAACAAGTGCTAACAGATCTGGCCTACTATAAACAGAATGAAGGTTCTTTTACTATACCATTTATTCAAAAAACCATTAAGACGTTGCCAGCCATAATTTGGTGGAAAAACAACAACTGTGAACCAAAATTATGTTCAATCGCAATTGACATACTTAGTATGCCATCCACAAGTCCTGCAACAGAACGTAGTTTTAGCAGATACGAAAATGTGCATACTAAAAAGAGAAATCGCTTATTAACTGACAGAGCAGGAAAACTTACATTTGTTTCATTTAATTAAAATATTGAAACATTTAAGGAAAATCGTCAGAGTGGAAAACAGAAGAGAATTATGTTTGTAACTCCTTGGAACAGTAAGGAATTTGGGCTTCGTGCGGAAGAATTAGAAGCACAACATTTAGAATTGGAAGTAGAATATTCAGAATCTGAAGCTGAAGATTCAGAATTGGTAGCAGAATATTCAGAGTTTGAAGCAGAATATTCAAAGTTGGATGTAAAATGTTTAGAGATAGAAGCAAATCGTTTTGGTTAAAAACTAATACTTTGAAACTAATCAATGAAATATCCAATATGATATTCTTATACGTTTTAGCAGTGAGACGTAATTCTGTTTTTCTGACGTTATTAAGTGACTTTAGCTAAGTCACTGAACTACTTAACATTTTGTATTAAAAAAAAAAGATTGTAAAAATTGTACGATCGGGTACAAAAACAGTCTACTTATATTTTCAGAAATTACTCGTTTAAATTATTTATCCATATAGTAATTCATAAAATAAGTTATGAAAATGAAAGAAGTCTGTTCTTGTAGCCAATCCCTCAATTATTTAGAATTTAGATCACAGTGAATCAATGGAATTACAGTATTAAGTCAATAAGACTGATAAACAAATTATCAAGGTTTTTAAACTTACCTGTGATACTTATAAGCCATAATAAATATATTATTTTATGTTTAGCTGAAATCTGGCTGTATATTTTTAGTTCAGAGTTATAAACATTAAGTACACCTGTTCAATATACATATAAATATATAACTTTCGTCTGTATATACGTGCAATTCTCTATGCAATCATCCTCTTCTACGTTTTGTTTAAAACCCATATGAAAATAACAGGGTTGAAATACACACGGTAATTCTTGTAGAATAGAACAAGACAAAGCATAAGACAAAACACATGAAACTCCACATACAGTTATACCTGAATATTTTCCTTTAGAAATAAATAAAACTTTATAATTAACATTTTTTAACGATATTTATTACTTTCTAGCTTGGACTTTAAGGGCGGACTGAGAAAAACTGTTACTTATTTGAAGAAACCTAAAATATAAATAAACTAAACAAGTGTTCTCATAATTTCTCAATATTCTCGGTAACTGACCGGATCTTTCAAAGTTACCTTCTCCAATTTTATATTACTGAGAATTTTCGAACTCTACACACGATGCGATCGCGCAACCCTGCCCGTGAGCAATCTCCCAACTCATCTCTGGTATCAAGCATCAACACGGGAACCGGGGGTGTATTACGTAAAGTAAATTAAACGGAAATGTGAAAAATGAGTAGCTTACGGTATTACGAAACGTTTTTGAGTGTGAAAATGCGAGACCATTCATATGAACTGGCTTGGCACGAATTTTTAAGCAAAATGGTGAAGCATACAAGAAAAGATGGAGAAATAAGCGCCGTAAATGCTATCTTCCACGGATTGTGACACCGAAATTCAGAATGGGAAACATCCTGGATGTTTTGATTTTTGGCAACGATAGTATTCGGGAACGTAATAATAACCTTATTAGACGAAGAAGCGAATTACGTGATTCCTCAGACTCATTTTCGTTAGAAGAAAGAGAATTTACTAGGATGTACAGGTTAGTTTTTATTATTGCGAGGTTATATTACATTATTAAACATTGAACACAGTTAAATAATTCATGCTTACATGACATGATAAGAAAATTATATTGTTGAACTTCTAATTATAGTATATGTAAATATGAATGTAATACATATTTTTAAAATATAGATGGACTCGAGTCCTCTTCTTTACTTTTACGGCTTTACATTTTCCCGCCTTTCCTGCCTATAACCCACTACCTCTCAACAATTTCGATTTACAAGGTATGTACCTTTATTTGCAATATTACTAGACCGAAGGTGCTAATAACCTCGTTCTTTCAGGGGGTCATCCCGTGTGATCGGTTCAAACAATCGATTTTTTATTTGCATGAATTGCATCCAGTTATAGTGTAAAATATGTGGGTAAAGTGATTTTCCGATATTCGAAGTCGTTCGGAAATTACAGCGTTGAACAGGCCAGATGGAGCATCGGACTCCGTCCCTTGCGTTTCGGTTTCTTACCTGGGCCCTTCAAAAAATCATTTAGTTGTGAAAAAAGAATGCGTAGGACATGTCGAGAAGAGAATGGGAACGCTACTCCGGAATGTTAAGAAAAATAATTAAGGAATTGGTGGAAAAGGGGCTGGAAAACTTACCGATAAGCTCATCGAAGAGCTCACTAAATTTTACGGTTTAGCTATTCGCTGACACGCAAACTCGATGGAAGAAATAAAGGAAACAATTTGGGCAACTTTGTACCACAAATGTTCTACAGACGCAAATCCTCAACATCAAAATTGTCCAGCAGGCGAAGACAGCTGATGCAAATGGCGCAAGGCTGAAGCCAGAGGAGAACTCACTAATTTCCACCACGATAAGCCACCTCTGCACACGTTCAAGAAATCATCAAACCAGTCTACGATGATTTCTCAAGAGATGAACTGTTGGCCAGGTGTTTAGGAGCACATACACAAAATAACAATGAATCATTGAATTCATTGATCTGGACTTTCATTCCTAAACACCTGCATTCTGGCACAAAAATCGTTGAAATTGCAACTTTTCTTGCCGTTATTATCTGCAATGAAGGATTTAATGCCATTTTGAAAGTTTTGGTTACAATGGGATGCCAAATTGGCTACGTAACTCAAGCTTACGCCGATCGCCGTAATAAAGCGCGTATCTGCCGATCCGAACGACGCACAAGCGACTTCGCTAAAAGAGCGAGAACTGATGCCAGGGAGCAACCATCGGCTTTGCAAGATTTATTTTAGAAAACTGAAGGTTCACTTTGTGGACCAGACATAGCAGATTAAGGGTGAGTCGAAATTTTATTGATGATAATCGTATTTGAACCTTTAAACGCGTTTATCTCAAACTGGTAACCGCGATATCTCGAAATCTATCGTACGAATTCCTTTGAAATTTGAATGACTTATTCAGTACTCATGTAGACAGTTTGCAAACTAGGATAATTCTGATTCATCGAGCCGGTTTTTTTTTTCATGTTGAAGAAGTCGTGAAAAAGACGAAAATTCACGAAAAAATGTTCACCAAGATGCCAAAAGTTTACCTTTCAATATTTTTTAATAAGCCTAGTTCAAAAACTAGTTCGTACTTTACAGATTAAAATGCCGTTTGATTTTTTTTTGTTTCAGATAAGCAGAACGCCCGCAATCGTGGTCACCGCAAAACACTTTTTTTTTTAATGAGTGACCAAGTTGCCGTGTACTTCAGCAATGAGCGATGATTTCGGGCTGAAAAAAATTGTAAAGTGCGCTCAAAATATGGATAAATACGTGGTAAAAAGTTCGTAGTTGTATATTTACTTAGTTCGTCAAAAAAAATTCCCCAAAAAAGCGAAAAAAAAGAGTCTTCACACGGGATGACCCCCTTCATATAGCGAATACGTAATTCGGCGAATAAACCCACGTGAGATAAAAGTGCGTGATGTGAGCACTCTCGTCTAAAATACGTAATAAGCGCCTAGAGGGCCCATTCCGTAACTCGTAACGACAGATATCGTTAACGTTAGCCCGTGTTATCCCAATGGGCTAACGAGAACGATATCCGTCGTTACGAGTTTCAAAATAGGCCTGCAGGGCTTTTATGAAGACTTCTGTATTCTTTGCACACGTGTCACCTCGTGAACGTTATTGTTCTCTATTCCTTAAACTGAATTTTAAATGCCTTACCCTTTAATTATGTATTATAACTACATTGGACTCGACAAAACCCAAGAAAAAACTCACGGAGGCGTTTTTCAATATCTCCCCGGGGTATTTGAAAAATTCTTTTCTAAAATAATAAATATCTAAAGAGTAATGAAATGCTACTGATTATTCATAACATACTAAAATCAAGAATAAATGTAGTAGATTCTATTATCACCCAAACTGCCATCAACGATAAATTTGTATCCAAAGAAAAGCATTTGGAGTCCGCTCACGCTTGGAATAATCGTAATTCCATTAAAAAATGGCGCTAAATCGCTAATAAACGATTTTCAAACAATCTCGAGTCGGTAAAACCGATGAAATCGGTGAATTCGTTTTACGTGTCATTGACACTTGAAGATTGTACTACATAGGTAAAAATGAACAATATTCAGTTTAGGGTCAACTCGGATGGCCACATAATAACCTTCTACTATACAAATATACTATAATGTAATTAACAAGCAAAAAAACAATTGTACACTAAGAAAACACATTAGTTGAGTAAACCAAATATTCTGCCTAAATCATATGATTGCAAGAAACAAATATTACTTTGAGAAGAAAAATTTGTAATTGATTTAAACAAGTGATTTCATTTAAATATGCAGTTCTACCAATCGAGTGTGAGATTGCCTCAAATAAGAAAAAGTTGAATCAATCACCTAAATTTTTGGTAGAAACGCTGATGTCATAAATTATACAAAATGATTGATTAAATGAAAGTCATAGTACCGAATGAAAAATTACACTATTTACATGACACCATGACAACCAGTACTGCTGCTGTCTCTTTTTCTTTCGTTACCCAAATGACACTCGAGTTGATTCGATCCTTTTAATCAACATCCGTATCTCCTTAACTTCAAAATTCTGGAAGCAATAAAATCATATTTCCGAAGACTAGGCCACATCAAATGGATATAATTTTTTAATTTTCATTTAGAATATATCCATTCTTAAAATCATAAAGTTCAATTGACCCTATGTAGTTTAAGAAATTGTGAATATTAAAATATTTCTACATACATAAGTCTCCTACATGCGAAAGGATTACATACACTGTATAAATATTCTGAGTTGATACACATTGTTTCCATATAATTTATTTACAGATTTCAGCATAGAGGATTTACAAAAGTTTCTTGTACATTTACTCAAAAGTTGCCACAGATGTATTTAAATCTGTTTTAAAATTACACTATATAACAGTTATCCCATGCTTTTGCATTAACAAGTTTTAAAATTGTTTTCATTGTACCACCAGATCCCACATCAAATGTTCTTGGAAATGGAGTTCCTGGAGGTCTTTCATACAAAATATGCATAATTTGTTCCCACTTTACTGGTGACACAATTTGTTTGGGTAGCATCTTAGAAATGTGTTGTGCATTACCATAACACTTTCCAGTGACATTTGAATATACAGGAACTGCAGGTGTTTGAAGTGGCACATTATGCAGGGCTTTTATGAAAGGTTTCACTGCTGGTTCCATCAGACTTGTGTGAAATGCACCTGATACTGAAAGATTTTTCAAATTACGTAGACCTAAATGTCTGCCATTTAATTTAATGAAATCCAGAGCTTCTTTATTACCAGCCAAAATTTTACCCTGAGGGTATAAGTAAATTGCAATCCTATAAAAAATCAGTAAATTATTGAATTGTTTATAGGTTAACAAATATTATTACTTAATATTTCAAAAATAACAACGCATTTTTTTCCAATGCGTATTTTATATAAAGGGAAACAAAACTGGGTTGTATATTTATGAAGAACAGAATATAATATTATTTGTTTACTGCAGTTTTTTTTTAAATGCATGCCTAATTTCTTACATTACATTAAATTTACATCTAATATTAGCAATAAAGATGATTCACAATGAAGTTGATATAAACATATTATCCGTGACAATAATTGTAGAATAGTCAAACAATAAATATTTGCAAGTGTCTTCACACATATCACATTGTCAATATGTGAATAAAAATCAGTATAGAATAATCTGCATGTTTACAAAAGGTATCAAATAAGTACTGATCACTTACCAAATATAAGGCTTATGAAATTAATAACTGATACAAATTAACATTCAACTTTATAATTTAAGGAATCAAAAGGACAATTATAGAACGTACGAAAATGTACAAGCTATTTTATTTCATCATTTTATGTGGACTAGTGAAACTTACTGTTGCATAAATAAAATTGTGTTCTGTTAATGATTAAATGAATTTACCAGCGTAATAATTAATTTCTTCATTAAAATACTAGTACTACGAAACGGACACATATTACAGGCAATGTGATAAAATGGACACCATGCTTATACAATATGTAAAACAATGCACACTGTTAAAATTTATCACACTAACCATACGCATACACATAATTTCCAAATAATATTTTAACAACTAATGATAATTTGGTTATTGATATTCAAATGTTTAACACAAATGTAATTTCTTAAAACAAGTAGTGTTTGTAAGCATTTTAATCACAATTATTCATGAGAACTGGTTATCAATATTTTATGCAGGTATAAGAGAAATAATTAAAATGCAATACGAAACATTTTTTAAATATATATCTTAAATATAGTTGAATCCTTTTAGTACCCAAGAATACATTGTTGTTTTACAAGCGCTAACGACTTCATCCAGCACTATAAGGATTAAACATTAAAAATTTAATACAATTTTATAATGCATATTCTTTTATAAATTACTACTTGAAAATAATTTAGGTTAAACAGAATATATTTCAGTATAATAAACATTCTGTTAGTTACACTAATCATGTGATTATTAATTTTTCAGAAAGTCAACCATACCTACACAGTGGATTATTAGCTCCTGAATCCAGAGCCCAACTTTGTGCCTTCTTACAAATGTCAGAAATATTTGCATTTGAAGAACAAATTACAGACATCATTCCCTGCGGAATCCTTGCAGCTGCATTTTGCATTGCTGTTCCTCTTATACCGGCAAGTCTAATACCCTGTTCTAGACTCATTGCTCCAGCAAAAATTAAAGCAGTCAACTCTCCAACACTATAGCCTGCAACACCCACACAGGTTTCCAATACTTGAGGTCGTTCCTCTCGAATCTTTTCCATTGCTGCTAATGATACCGCAACAGTAGCTGGCTGGTTATACTCAGTACGATTTAATTTTTCCTGTGGTCCTAACAAACATAATTTCAATAAATCATATCCCAATGATTCATTGACCACTTGAAAAAGATCCTTGGCACCAGGAAAACGTAGATATTCTTTTACCATGCCAACCAATAACGTTCCTTGACCAGGAAACAATACGAGTGAGGTTTCTGCAGGATTTTTACCAACGCGTACTGCATGTGATCCTTGTAGTTGTTTTGAAGCATGTTTAGGATATGGAAGGGTGGACCAATCTTGAATTCCAGCATCGAAAGTAGCAGCATCATTAAGAAGCTTTGAAACCTCTGATTCATTTTCAATGTCATTACTTTCACCATCACCAGATATTTTACTTGAAAAATTACATCCTACATGACGACCTTGCCGGCATACATTTAAAAAGATAGGAAAATGTTGATAAAACAGTGTCTTTTTCAACATAACTAATTTTAAAAACGTATTTCCAGAAAATTTCCACAAAGTATCAAATCATACGACACCGAAAAGTACTTCTATCATCATGAGCAGCTTCAAAAGTATATAATACAAATATATTGTAACTATTCACAGAGATGAGTTGAGAGATTACTCACGGGCACGGTCACGCGATCGCGGTTTGTGCTGCCCTCTAGTGATGGATGCGAACGTCTGACGCGCCTGCCCCCAAAGGCGTTGCAACGAATTTCCGGTGGCGGCCCACGCACACTGGACTCCATCGATGGCTTGCTCCAAGTCCGCACTGCCCTCTCCGGCCGCACAGCGTACCAGCGTCGGGAGCAGCGCGGAATTCGAATCGCTCGAGGGGCAGAATGGATTTCCTAAAGAAAATAAGTATTTATAAACAAAAACAATTAATGAAGCAATAAAATCATATTTCCGAAGACTAGGCCACATCAAATGGATATAATTTTTTAATTTTCATTTAGAATATATCCATTCTTAAAATCATAA
>NW_019394762.1:0-43442 GCF_000612105.2 Orussus abietinus | reverse complement strand
GTTTTAAGTTACGTAACTGTTAGGTTATTACATTGTAACAAACGTTATGTTATTTGTTAACTTAAAGTTACGTAACTGTTAGGTTATTACATTGTAACAAACGTTATGTTATTTGTTAGTTTTAAGTTATGTAGCTGTTAGGTTAGGTTATTCAGTGGGTACCTTAGTGCCTCCAAATTCACGTTATAAACTTCGAAACTATTAAGGTAGACCCAGTTCATAGAAAAGTTTCATGAACAATTGGCCCTTCGGATGCCACATTCACATCCCGTTAAAATCGATAATAGACATTGTCCACCATACTTTGTCCACACCAAATACTAGAATCGATCGTACTACACATACTTTGATAAGGAACGATAATTGCATTTATGCACTGGATGTACTCAAATACAAGCAGCCACAGGAAAGAAACACACATCTCTATAAAATATCGTATTTCCGTGTACCGACATTTAACACCGATATATTCTGCATTCTACTTTTTATTCCAACCTAACGTTGTCTTTACGGCTAGTCACTTTAAAGAGCTACTTGTACCAAATATATCCGAAGTTGGAAAAATGTCTTTAGAAGAAAATAGGTTCTTTAGTAAATTGACAAGTAGATAGAGGCGTAGTAGTCGATTCAAGATAGAGAGCATACTTGCGTGCTCCCTACCGGTGTTCCTTAATACTATAAGTGACGTAAAACTCCGTTTTCTAAGCTTTCGCTTCGAGCTAACGATTTCTATCGCATCTACGTTAGCCAACCGTCTCGCGATTGGCATTCTATTACGTTAATTTCGCATTTAGTTAATACCCTTTTAGTCGGAGAGCCTCGACAGTTCATGGCACAGTCATAATTTGGATTAACGAGCGACGAACATTGCTTCGGATACTACCTACAGATTGTTTTGTATGTGTGTGATCTGTGTATATGTGTGTACACGCTTCTGTCTAGACAGGGTTGAGTTGATTTAAATCATATTAAAATCGCGATTTAAATCATAAGTTTATCAATTGGTTTTTTTTTAATCAAGGTATCACATAACGCGGTTGCATGGTTTGCGCTGTCATATATATATACATAAAAAGAAAGAAAAAAGGCGACGTTTTACGTATCAATAACCATTTTTTATGAAAAATGGTATGTAAAAGTGTAATAAAGCGACGTGACCACATCATTATATTTGGGGTTAATAATTAAAACGTTTCAAGTGTGATGATTATATACGTAGAAATAAAATCCGCGTACTATAAATATTTAATTTAAAAGAAGCTTCTCAGAACATGAAAAAGTATCTCGAAACAGTTAACATATTGAACACAACTGGCGTGATGTTTAAACGGAAATACTAATTTAGATGCATTTTGATTGTCAAGTCTATTTCTAATACCTGAATGTACCAGCCAGTACGAAGGAAAGATACTTTTTACATCCGCAGATGATGTTACCGCACACAAATTGCCAAATCATGGCCCGTAAGCTCTCGATTCGTGGAAAGAAATTACGATCATTTTTGGGGAATACTGATTAAATTAAACCACCAAGTAGCATAAGGAGATACAACGCCATGTATCGAAATCGTTCCTACTTTTTAGGGTCCAAGATATTTAGATATTTTCTGATCTAGTGCCGAGAGCGCCTCCTAGATGAAACTTTGCAATTAAAAATTATCGTTTGCTAGCGCGTCCGCTAGTCTTTATCGCGTTAAAAACTACATAAAAACTAATTCTGTATATTATCGCGGATTATACTTTCACTTTGCGTACCTTAATTGCAAAATTAAAAGCAATTTGTGTCGTTTACATAGGTAGAAAGTGATTTGGCCACGTAGGATTGGAGTTCCTTTATATTCCGCAAGTGGCGCTCGCATCGTTATACCACTGAGAATTTGAGATTCTGGGCAAAGAATTGAGAAGTCCAATAGAAGCCTAGATTCTATGTTAGCGCTTGATGCTTTATAAGTTGGCTAACAAACCAGAAGTGGGGTTAAAAGAGAGATCGCACGTGTTAGCCAACGATATCTCACATACAGGAGAAAGAGAAATGCATATAGAAAGGGGAGTACTAAGTGTTAGATACGGAAAGAATGCAATCCGCTATAAGTTGCCATAAGATTAAGGGAGATGGAGAGACGATTACAGCGCCGCCATCGGTTGGCTAACGCACTATTTATCGAGCATCGAACGTCCGTATCCTTCTGAGCTTCTATGGAGACTTCTGAATTCATTGTCCTGGGTCCCGATTCTGGGGCCACTTTCTGTGGAATCGATTATAGGCGTTATGTCCCCTTATACTACTTCATGGATTAAACGTAATCCTTTAAACGAGATATACTTTCGAATGAGAATACAATTTTTTACTTGTTTTTAAAGAAATGCTTTCTATCAACCCTGGTTCTAGAATATTCCTTAGACCCTTTTAATAACTCGTGCAGGTGCGAAGCTTATACATAACCTACACACCACCCTACCACATTCTAGTAAGTTATCGAAGAGAAGCGTTACGTCCTACCACGGTACGAGAGAAACCGCTGTGCTTGTCATTGGACCTCTTTTAAAAGAAGTCCCTCCATTTCGTCGCCATCTTGGCAGCTCTGGTGGCCAAGATACCGAAAAAGCACACCAGACTCATCGATGCATCTCAAAGGATGGTTATGCACATTTCAAATGGCTGCCGACGCGTGTAATTTGTATAAGACTTCTTGCGTACATCGTTAAATTGGTCGGTGGGGTGATAATCCAAGTTTTCCTCTTTTGATCGCCGTCGAGGCTGTTGCATGATGCCATTGGGTTGGCAACCAAATGATTGCGGATTTTGCCGATAGATGGCGTTAAAAAGTCCGCAATCACTTAGTTGCCAACCCAATATTACCTTGTGACCCATCTGCCGATCCAAAACTTTGTCGCTGTAAAGTCGTCAACTGTACGGACACTCTACGGCCGAGTCCAGTGCCGTAAATAGCATTTAAAGGACCCCTTATTCCCTTGGTACATTAATAAAACATAGTAATTGTTTTCGTCTCGTCTAAAACGCCGCCAACTTGACGCGTTTACTTGATTGAAAATCTTTCAGTGGTATAGATTCATTTCTAATTCTTTTTTTTCTGTTTCATCTCGGGGCCCTCCCAGGCTTTTCTTTTGGTCTAGGCTCTGTTGAAGTGCATCTGCTTAATTACGGCACTCAAGCTTATAGTTGCTGCCTTTTTTCCTTCATTAAATAGTCGCCTCATTACGTTCACGAGATCGCCAAACTCGACTGCGCGAATGCTCCATTGCTGAATCCAGTCCCGTTGCTGGATTTTCAAGGGTCTCGTTTTAGGCTTTATTTTCAGCCTCATCTTGGAAAGGATGTTGATAAATTTAATAAAACAAATAATTGTTAACGGCACTGGCTGGACTATTACACGTTGTTCAATCAACGATCCTTGATATCTGCTGCCTAACTTTTTCTTTTAAACAATCTTTTAAACAAATATGTTGACACAGGATCGCCAAGTTCGACTGTGTGGACTATTACACGTTGTCCAATCGACGATCTTTGAAATCCACAGCCTAACTTTTTCTTTTAAACAATCGCTCCATTATGTTGACACGGGATCGCCAAACTCAACTCCGCGAATTCTCCATTGCTGAATCCAGTGCCGTTGCTGGATTTTCAAGGGTTTCGTTTCAGGCTTCTTTTTGAGCCTCAACTTGAAAACGATCTTATTAAAAGTGATAGAAGAAACAATATTTACGTCACTGGCTGGACTAGTACACGTTTTCCAATCGACGATCCACGATGCCCGCTACCTAGCCTCCTTTAGAAGAAGTCGCCGCGTTGCGTCGCCATCTTAGCAGCCCTGGTGGCCAAGACACCCAAAGAGCACACCAGCCCCGTCAGTGCATCCCAAAGAGTGGTCCTGCATCTTTTGGGTGGTTGACTGCCATAATTGGTATAAGACTTGGAGCGTACGCCGTTAAGCTGGTCGGTGTGGTGGTATTCCAAGCTCCCGGGTTTCGACCTCTGTCGAGGCTGTTGCATTATGCTGTTATCATGGGACCCGTCCGCCGACCCGATGCTCTGTCTCTGGGAGGTCGCCAAGCTCGACTGCACGGATGCTCTATGCCCGGACCATTGGACGTTGCTGAGTCGACGATCCATGATGTCGGCGAGGTTCTGGTGCATGCGACGGTCAGCTTCCGACGAGATGACGACCAGTACCTGGTACTTGGAGGCTGCCCTAGAGTCCGCGCGTACGTCTTCGGCTTGTCAGGCGTATTCCGTGTCCGTGGAGGCGGACCTCTCCAGGTGGCCATGTTGCTGAGCCTGGGCATAAGCGAGGCTCTTCTGGTAGCTGAATAGCTGCCTCTCCAGGGAGTAATTCTCCGCCTGGAGGGTGGCGATCTCCCTTCGCATCTGTTGATTGTGAACGCGACACACGTCGTCGTACTTATGATAGGTGGCCTGGAACAGAAGGTGGCTCTCGTTCCACTCAAGCCTGACGCGCAATTGTCCCTTGTCCGTAAGAAAGGGACAGTGATTGTCCTTAACTTCGCTAACGCCAAGCTTGGTCTCCATGATGATCCCCTCGTCGACCGGCTCCTGGGCGTAATATCGACTGAAAGGGGCCCCAGGAAGCTCGATCGCCTCCGCGTCGGAGTCCTCGCTCCTCATCAGGTAGGCCGACCAGCTGACGTACCTCAGGTGGTTCCGGGGCACGTTGTGGATGTCTTTGTACACCAGGTGGAGACGCACCGTGCTCGAGTGGAGGTCCGCGCGGATGGACCACGCTTGCTTGTCGCGGTCGTAGCAGGGCGCGGCAGGCAGGACCGATGGACCTATGGCTTGGACCGTCACCTCGGAGATCGTCCTCGCCTCCACCATCTCCAGGGACACTCTGAGGACCCCCTTGATGGCGATCTCGGACCAGCGGACGCGCGGGTGCCATCCGAAGCCGCAGCCTTCGGCGTTGGAGAGGTCCTCTATGTGGCCTGAGTCGATTCTACGGTCGCCCTCGCCCATTGCGACGCTGTAGCGGACTCTACACCTGTGGTCGAATCCTGTTAGCCGCACCAGGTAGACGCTCAGTCGGCCTTCCTGGCGATTCTCGGCCTCCTTGTTGCCGAAGGGATAGATCACCAGGTTCCAGTCGAAGCCACCGAACGTGAAGTACCCGGTCTCCAGCTTGTTAGCTTTTGCTTGGCCTGCTGAGAACACACCTGTTGGCATCCTGACCTCTGCCGTGTAGACGGTCCTTACGTTCGCCATCGACAGCTCCAGCTGGAACTCTCCGTTCGGGTCCGCAAAGTTGCGGCTGTACAAGTCCGATACTGGAATGTAGTTTCGATTACCTTGAGCCGGGGCATCGTATGTGAACTTTACCCGCTTCCCGGAGAACCCCTCGTTAACGGAAAAGTGTTCTCGGTTCAACAGGGTGAAGGTGAAGTCGACGTATACCCGAAGTCCGGGAGCTGCGCCACGCCACACCAAGTACACACCTAGGACCTGGACAAGAAGAACGGATCCGTTATCATTGATATGAAGCCAATCATGGTGAATGATAAAATTTAGTTTCTTAGGCGTGATTAAGGTGAAACGAAACCTCCCTCAATTTAGTCGATTCAAATGACACTTTTTTTTTAAATCGTTGGACCACCCTGTTTGAATCATTGACGAATGACTCCTGAACACTTAAGGTGATATGAAAGGGTCAGCTATTATATATCTGAGAAGTCAAATCGTTTGGGAAAGTATTCTCCGAATTGGGTGCACCGATTCGTTTCAAATTTTACTACGGCCCTAAAGTAGGTCCTGACACTCACGAAATTTCATTTTTCATACGAAATTGATTTATTTATCATGGACTGGAACCAACATGGCGTGGCCCGGGCATGATTTCGATGTTTTACGATTCTTGGAGGCTTAGAATCAAAAATGAAGAGTTTCAGCACCTAACACCAAGATTTAGGATACCGTAGGAATGGAATATAACAAAGTCATATGGGAAAATATGGAAAATAGTTTCACCAACGATCGCAAGAGAATGCCGGTCTTGTCTCGGGGCTAACGCGGGTCTTTAGAGAAAAAATTTAGTTGCAGCTAAACGTCACAGATGGCGACGTTGGTCTTAAGCAGTCGTTAGAATAATGTATTCCCGGGATTTCGACAGTTTTACGTCGATCTTTTCATCATTACTTTACCGAAATGACACATGGAACGCTTCATTTTGTATAATTCTCAACGTAGACTGTAAAAGGCTTCAATATAAATATAAATATCAGTAACGGGACGCGTCAGATTATTTTATCACTCCAGTATTCAAAATGACGTTGCCACCAAAAAGGGTACAGATGAATTTTAATTTCTCAGCCTGGATTAAATTTCTCAGCGCCTTTCGTATCATCTTAATGTGACTTTCAATCGAAAATGAAGATTTTCAAGACCTAGCTAAAACGATGTTGAATACCGTAGAAATGGAATATTACAGAGTCAGGTGGGAAAATATGGAAAATACTTTCACTAACGATTGGAAGAGAATGCTGGCTTATCTCGGGGCTAACACGTGTCCTTAGAGAAAAAATTTAGTTGCAGCTAAACGTCACAGATGGCGACGTTGGTCCTAAACAGTCGTTAGAATAATGTATTCCCGGGATTTCGACAGTTGTACGTCGATTCTTTTATCATTACTTTACCGAAATGACACATGGAACGCTTCATTTTGTATAATTCTCAACGTAGACTGTAAAAGGCTTCAACATAAATGTAAATGTCGGTAACGGGACGCGTCAGATTATTTTATCACTCGAGTATTGAAAATGACGTTGCCACCAAAAAGGGTACAGATGAATTTTAATTTCTCAACCTGGATTAAATTTCTCAGCGCCTTTCGTATCATCTTAAAAAGTATCCTGACATTTTGAAAATTTGAATTTTCGACTTAGCTTAGACTAGAACCAAAATGACGTGAAGCTCTCATATTTTCATCGATATACAATTATTGAATGCTGTTATGAGGGCATTTTAAGTCTAGATGGGATGGCGCGGAGTGCAAAAGGTTAATTAAATTTGTTGCAAACATTCATACCTTGTCCCCACGCGACAGGGCCACCGACCATTTCTGAAATCCGCAAACTAGCTCCTTGCTCGTCACATCTCTCTCTGGATCACGCACCACCGTTCTGGTGATGATAAAGGAGAACACCCGCGTGCCACCGCGATCCGGCAGCTGTGCAAACCTGTGCAACAGGGCCATCACCGCATTACGAAGATTCTGCCGAGTTTCTTTGGTTGACTCAGTCTCTATTGTCGACGCTCAGTACCTCGTATCGACGCTGAAAAGAGAATAATGGCCGGATCAAACGGAGGAAATGCGTGACTTACATTAAAAGAACATATGTGCCCATAATTATGAAAGTGGTCTAAGTCAAAATTAAAAAAAAATTGAGTTTATCAGTTATTTCACGCCATATTATTTCAAACGAAATTAATTCAATGTAATTTCGAAAGAAAAAATATATGACTTAGACCACTTTCATAATTATGGGCACATATGACATGTATTCGGAGAGTTAATGACGAGTGTATAAATGTATGATTAGGAAAAAATAGGCAAGTAGCACCGACGTTTGAGTTAACCCTTTGCGGTCGATGCCGTCACAGTGGCGGCATGATGTCATTAATCCCTCAAATGGTGGAGGAAAATGTTTTTTTGGGGCATGGAGATGTGCGACATGTGCTAAATTTGCTCCGGCTAGCTGGTACTCCCATATGAGAAATTTGCCGATCGCGAAGGGTTAAAATCCGTAACCAAGGTTTACTTAACGCGCGATTAGGGTCAAGCACTCGACTTCAGTTACCAAACAATGGATTTTAATTTTCAGGTAGTTTATTTTATGTCCGGGCAAAAGGAATTGCGCTAATTCAAGATTAACTCATCATGGTTAAATAATTTTACCATAATCATGGCTCGAATTAAAATCTTAACCAAGGATTATTTTACGCACGATTAAAGTTAAGCACACGACTTCAGTTACCAAACAATGGATGTTAATCTTTAGTTAGTTTATTTTATGTCCGGGCAAAAGGAATTGCGCTAATTCAAGATTAACTCATCATGGTTAAATAATTTTACCATAATCATGGCTCGAATTAAAATCCTTAATCAAGGATTACTTAACGTGCGATTAGAGTCAAACACTAGACTTCAGTTACCAAACAATGGATTTTAATTTTCAGGTAGTTTATTTTTTGTCCGGGCAAAAGGAATTGCGCTAATTCAAGATTAACTCAGCTTAGTTTAATAATTTCACCCTACTCACGGTTCGAATTAAAATCCTTAACTAAGGATTACTTAACGCGCGATTAGAGTCAAGCACTCGACTTCAATTACCAAACATTGCATTTTAATTTTCAGTTAGCTTAATTTATGTCCGTGCAAAACGAATTGCACTAATTCAAGATTACCTAATCGTAGTTTAGAAATTACGCCCTAATCACAGCTGTAGCAATCAGTCTAGAATGACATTACAATATTATGTTATAATGGTAAAAACAAAATGGCGTCGGAAAAGGCTTCATCCGTGACTCGAGAAACATGTGCAACAAACGATTCATGGTTTCAATCTCGATATGAAACAAGGTGCAAAGTATTTTGCATTGATATAAATGATTTTCCACCAAGATTCTGTTCATTTATCGCTCTACGATTTAGAAACAAACAAGAAATACTTTTATCGCGTACATACGTTACTTAAAATATTAAAATCATTTGTAATATTTATACTAATTTGCTGGAACATAAATTCACATAGAGAATGTCATAAATACCGAGAATGATAAGAAAATAGAGAAATTTTCTAACAAACTAGTTTGACTGCACTTAAAATAAAACACATTCGCAAAACGCGTATCTCAAGACTTCACCATGAAGTGTTCACGTTTCATTTAACCTCCAGTCACGTGAAACTATGATCGTTTAGAATTCCAAAAATTATCAGTCATTAACATTAACAATTTCGGAGAAATTAATGTCCCATTAGGCATTGCACTCTTCATTGGGTCGTGAGGTACCGAGACAAATGCTTCCCCAAAAAGTCAACGTACATAACAGCTTTAAGTCACACCACTAATATTATATATAATATAATTAACCAAGTAAGTATAATATTATATTTTACAATTAAATATGATATAATTAACCAAGTAAACGAATGCAATCTGCTATCAAATGGGAGATATTAAAATCTTTTCAGAGCGGGTAACTTTCTCCGTTTTCCACCTAGGGTTCTCCAGACAAGAAAACATGGCGAACAGTGGAGAACAGCCGGAGATTTTTCGAGCCGCTATTCTTTACCGAGAATGGGGCTGGCGTTTATTCAAATTGGAGAAACATGCCGATGCGATGAAGATGTTTCAGAAGTCGATTACATTTGCGGATACTAACGATATTAGGACCCTTCTTGGCCTGAGTATTGTTTTAGCGCGTCTTACCGAGTACCTAGAAGCCGCAAAAGTAGTGGACAAGTTAATGGAAATCGGTAGGTTAAAGAAATTATCTCAACTGGAGAAGGAAACAGTAATTACAAGACTTCAATCTTGAGTCGTACATGGTCTTGGTCTTTTTGATAATCTAATTTCCAATTTTCATTTTAAATCTTCCCAAATATTAACCCTTATCACTCCGAGAATATCGGAAGAGTATTTAGAAGTTGGCAGTATTACTGCCGATTGGAGTGATAAGGGTCTACAAAAAGCTTACAATGGCCGCGCGAAGTTGAACACTCTCATCATTGATATGTTATTCTTGTTTCAGATCCACAAAATTATAAAGTGAAATGGGAAAGGGTTGACAGTCTCTTTAAAATCGCTGAGTTCGGTTATAGCATGATTCATGCATACCAAGGACTGCGAAAACGGAGATACCCCTTTGAATGGGGTATCTTTCAAGGGAACGAAACCATAGAGGATTGCGTGGGGAGGAATACCTCGCCGATAGCATTAAGGGAATTATTCCCATGGATAAAAGAGATGCAACGAGAACGTAAAATACGTTTCAGCAAACTGGCCGAGGAGGAGGACGATGACTTTGTAGGTACGTTTGGCAAAGAATGCACGTAAAGGAAAGTGCAAGATAATGAAAAAAGGGAATCATAACCCTGGTAGCACAGAATAACTTCTAAATATTTTCTTTGTAATCTTTGCTAAATATCTCAAACGACAGATTTGTTTAAGATGTTTTTATTTGCATTTGAAGATATCTAAAATATATGTTGAAAAGTCTGAATGATATATTTAGTTTGAATGATTCATGAACATGTATCAACATTATACTTTTTAATTTATAAATATATAATGAAAATAGAATGCACGTAAAGGAAAGTGCAAGATAATGAAAAAAGGAACCATAACCCTGGTAGCACAGAATAATTTCTAAATATTTTCTTTGTAATCTTTGCTAAATATCTCAAACGACAGATTTNATAATAAAAATAGAATGCACGTAAAGGAAAGTGCAAGATAATAAAAAAAGGAACCATAACCCTGGTAGCACAGAATAATTTCTAAATATTTTGTTTGTCATTTTTGCTAAATATTTTAAACGACAGATTATAGACATATCACCCTAAACATTTGAACGAGTCTTAAGCTGATATGAAAGTGTGATATATGCGTACCAAAAAGTCAAAATATTTATAAAACTTTTCTCCAAGTTGGGTGCACCGACTCATCTGAAACTTTAACACATGATTATGGAGGCCCTAAGTAAGAACGCACTGCTCATAAAATTCCATTTTTCGAAGAAAAATATCTTTTTCGTTCTCGTCCGTGAATAATGTAAAAGTTTGTTTCAAAAACTGAAATTTCACGGGCAGCGCGTTTTTCCTTGTCGCCTCCATAATCACGTGTTAAAGTTTCAGATAATTCGGTGCACCCAGTTTGGAGAAAAGTTTTATAAATATTTTCACTTTTTGATACGTATATATATCACACTTTTATATCCCTTTAAACATTTGAACGAGTCTTAAATATCCTGTATAATTTTCAACGTCAGATACAACAGAAGTTGACGAAGAACAAGCTCGGTTCATAGTGAACGACCCAGAAACAAAGCGGGAAATCCACCTTAAGATGTGGCACCGCATATTGGCCCAGACATACCTCGGGCATTTAGCTCGCGATAAATACTTCCTCGACGAATGCATCGACAATCCAAACCTGCGATCAGCCAACAAGAACGGCAGCGACGATTTATGCGAAATGGTTGAGAGATGCTACGACCAGTCCGAATACCGCCAAGAGATCCTGCGAATCCGAAAGCCATTCTACGTCTTCAGATTTATGCGAAAAGCGCGGCCATTGGGTCACAAAGCGATGATTTGGAACGAGAAGCAAATACGTCGGCATAACATCGTCCTCGAGGCGAATTTCCTCTTGTTAAGGTGATATGAAAGTGCCATTCGAAGGGATACATCGGTCAACCTTTTTTTCCGAACTGGGTGTACCGAATGAAATTTCATATAAAGTTTGTTGCCATTCCATATTGTTAAGTTTGAATCGATTCGGTACACCCAGTACAGAGAAAAGTTCCACAAATGAACCCTCTGACGCCACTTTTACACCACCTTAAGGTGATATGAAAGTGTCATTTGAAGCATACATCGGTCAACTTTTTTTCCGAACTAAATGTACCGAATGAAATTTCAGGAGTTTCAGGACCTTCCTTATGCCCTCCATATTTATATTGTAAAGTTTGAATCGATTCGGTACACCTAGTACGGAGAAACGTTTCATGAACGAGAACTCTGCGCCACTTTCATATCACCTTAAGGTGATAGTCAAAATATTTATAAAACTTTTCTCCAAATTGGGTGTACCGAATCATTTGAAACTTCATCCCGAGATTAAGGAGGCCCTAAGGAAGAACGCGATGCTCGTGAAATTTCATTTTTCCAAAAAACAATTGTATTTAATTCGGACAAGAACAAGACATTTTTTTTTTTCAATGAAATTTCACAAGAATCGCGTTACTCCTTTGGGCCTCTATAATCACGTGTTAATGTTTCAGATAATTTGGTGCACCCAGTTTGGAGATAAGTTTTATAAATATTTTCATTTTCTATTATGTATATATCACACTTTCATGTCACCTTAAGGCTCCACAACACTAGGATGCAGCGCAAATTTTTTTTTTAATTGAAATTTCACAAAAATCGCGTTCTTTCTTTTGGGCCTCCATAATCACGTGTTAAAGTTTCAGATAATTAGATGCACCCAGTTTGGAGATAAGTTATATAAATATTTTCACTTTTTCTTATATATATATATGTCATACTTTTATGTCACCTTAAGGCTACACAACACCAGGATGCAGCGTGACTACCCTCTGTTCTTCCGATACGTCGACCGTACTAAGGTTAAGTTCGATTCGTACCCCGATGACATGTTCCCCCTGAAACGGAAGTGCCTTAATACGGTATACAAGATGGCCGCCTGGGCGTACATAGATCCGCGTAATCTGACGGATTTACCGGATGAGAGGACTAAGCTGCGTTACCTGAGGCATCACATAGGTACTGGTTTTAAAATCTCGAGAATTTAAATTCGAGTAATATAACCGAGAATGTTAGAGCAATGTAAAAGTTTAAAGACGTCCGTAAAGAAATTTGAGAATCGAAAGGGTCAGGACAATTTTACGACAATTTAGAACACTCTGGTAATCGATAAAATCGCGTTTGAACGGGATAAAGACAAAAAAAGTGTTGTATGCGCTTCTATGCCAAAACGATGGGAATACGAGGTCTCGGAGTGAAAATTTAATTGACCTGGAAATCACAGATGGCGCAGGGGGTCCCTCTGCAGTCAATAAGGCCCCCAGAAAGCATGAATCCAGAGGATTTCTGGAGTTTTACTTCGATTTCTTTATAATTGTTGTACGAAAACGATAGGTGGAATATGCCATTTGGTACAATACCCAATATAATTCGATAAAGCTGTGAATATAATAACGAACGTCGTCAACGTAGGCATTTAGAAAAATCTTTATCGACGTCGATCAAGTTCCTCGACGTGTTTCACTTCACCTTAAGAAAAATTGAATTCTTCTAAATCCTCAGAGAATTTAATGATCATTTATATACCCGTTCTCGTTGATATTACCCGGGTAAATGAAACTGACGTAAAAACAGGATTCTCTGTATACAGGATTTCGGGTGGGAAAACTGCCACGAAACAGTCAGTTGGCGTGGGTACCAACTCTCGACCGCAAGGCGGCGCTGGGGCGCTTCCGAATCAGATTAGCAATGGCGTCGGAAGCTCTGGAGCTCGCTTGGCTATTCCACGAGCTATCGAAGCTCCTCGTAGAGATACGGCGCTTCGACCTGGCGAGATTTTACGCTAAGAAGGCCAGAGACGCCGGCATCGAGGCAAAGAGCGATCAATGGACGTTGAACGCGAATCACATTCTCGTCAGGATAGAGATTTACCAGCATAATAGAAACGAGGCCAGAGAAGCGGCGCAGGTGGCGCTATCTACTGCCGTGAAGTTGGACCTGGATTACCTCGTAGACTTTTACAAGCGCGCCATTAAGCTCGTCGAGAAGATCGATCTAGATAAAGTCGTCGACACGGATAGTATAGCTATACGGGAGAAGGCCATTTTGGACCTGATGCCGGAAGAAAAGAAGACGGAAGTGGATTTTCTCCTGAGGAGCATGAACGTCGTCCCGGCGAAGCGCAGGCTGTCGGTTATGCCCGGGTGTAAAACCGTTAATCATAAATACCAATTGCCTTGTAAAAGGAATACTATATTACCGAGCTCGCCTAAGAACCCGGAAAAGGAAGCCAGGACGAAGTTGCTCAACCGGTACGCGCATGCGCATAAGGTCCTGGGGTCGATCAATTTTTCGAAATACGAATGAACCGAATGTCTGCAGGGAGACGTTAGTAAAGTGTAATAGAGTATAGAACGACTCGATGTTTCATTGCTGAGGTGTTATTAGGTATTAGGGAATATTTCCTTACTGATTCGTGGAGATATACCCGTATATTGACGTGAAGAACACTCGACGGCGTTCGCTTCGCTTGAAATGTATTTGCCACGAAACTCTGCCGATGTTTAAGCCTGACGGTAAGAACAAGGTGTACATTTTTGACGTTACATGCCTTGGAGCAAGACTGCGTGTTCTGAAATTGACCGAATTAAATAAGATATGTAAATCATTCCTAAGATAATTAGATTTAGAGTGTACAACAAGAGACATTTTAAAATTAATACCCGGACAGCATAAAGTGTATTGACGTAAAGAACACTCGACGGCGTTCGCTTCGCTTGAAATGTATTTGCCACGAAACTCTGCCGATGTTTAAGGTAAGAACAAGGTGTACATTTTTGTAAATCATTCCTAAGATAACTAGGTTTTCAGAGTATACACCAAGAGACATTTTAAAATTAATACCCAGACAGCATAAAGTATATTGAAGTAAAGAACACTTGACGGCATTCGGTTCGCTTGAAATGTATTTGCCACGAAACTCTGCCGATGTTTAAGCCTGACGGTAAGAACAAGGTGTACATTTTTGACATGACATGTATTGAAACAAGACTGCGTGTTCTGAAATTGACCGAATTAATGAATAAATTAATTAATGAAACTTGGTTAATTTATAGACCAGAACAATACAAAAAAAGTTTCATTTGGATAGAACAATTACTGCTCGCGTAAGGGGTAAAAGAAGTATTCAAAGGGGTGGCTCACCCCTTAAAAATGAACTTTTTCGAAAAATTCCAAATGCACGTTTCATAATTCTTCATTCCCTACATATTGACGGTTGTTTCATGAAAATCGGTCGAGTGCTTCTATATGAAACAGCCAACTCACCCCCTTGCACGGCCAACTTTGAAGCCTGATTTCACCCCCTAAAAGTGTTTATCCGCCAATAAAAGAAAAAAAAAAACACGAGTCCCTTAGATATTAGTCCTCTATAACATATTTAAAAATGAACAAAATCGGAGGGGGACACCTCAGATACCTTCCTTGTAAGCAGGACGTGATTCACGTCAGCGGCAATCAGGAATAGAATTAAAAATGACGTGAATTCACGTCAGCGGCAAACAGGAATAGAATTAAAAATGACATGAATTCACGTCAGCGGTCGCGAAAGTGTTAATATTGAAATATTTTCAAAGAATGTTCTATGAACCTCTGGTGCTCAGGATATGTGCCCATAATTATGAAAGTGGTCTAAGTCAAAATTAAAAAAAAAAAATGAGCTTATCTGTTATTTCACGCCATATTATTTCAAACGAAATTAATTCAATGTAATTTCGAAACAAAAAATATATGACTTAGACCACTTTCATAATTATGGGCACATATGTGCTGTCTGGGTAGTCCTTATCCTGGAGCGGTTCCCTTTTGTTCCCTGTACAAGCAAACCGAACAAGTGACCGTCTTGAACCTAATAGTCCACGTTACGTCAGAGTCTCATAAATCTGCGAGAATTTCAATTAATTTCCTCGCACCCGCTCATTAATCCCCCCCGAACCCGGTCCCTAAAGGTCTTCCTAGGTCCTCTTCAAAGGTATGAAAAACGTCGCAGTAAAGGACGAGTTGCGATCCAATTACCGAGAAAATGAGTCCGAAGCTCGGAGAAGTTCGGAGCCGGCAATTTGTCGAAGCCCTCCACCGAGAAGGCACGAGGTTCTACCATCAAGGCCATTACGAGTCAGCAATGATCTTGTACAACAAGGCAGAAAAGCTTCGTCCATGGGATAAGAGACACAACATGGCGTCCAGTAAAGCGATAGAAGCGATAAACTCCTCCATCAATCCACCCCCTGGTATAAAAAAGCTCTTGTCTCTCCCCAACCTCGAAATACCACTGGCAGCCATCCTGAGCCCCGAAACTGCGGCATCGGTATTCGAAAAGATCTTAAAAGACAACCCCTCGGCCGCGACGATCGAGAAACTTCTCAGATACTTGGACGGTCGCAAAGACTTTTGGAGGTTAGGTTCGCCAGCCGCGGGTTTGGGTACCTCAGAAGTTACGATTAAACGAATTACGAGACTGGCCCTTAACATGACGAGGGATCTGGAGAGATCACTTGCCAGAGGTAAACTCGATTTAACCTTCCACGTCGCGCAGGAACTTGCCAAGATGGCGGACGCTTTTCTAGAGCCTCATCGGTACCACGTGATCGCTTATAATTTCATAACTTTAGCTTCCGTAGCGCAGGGTCGCCACGATCGAGCGGTCGACAGCGTTACGAAGATGATTATTTCGGCAAGAAAGTCGCGGAAACTCGTGCTGAAGACCCAGGCTTTGGTAACTTTGGGCATAGTGCATCTCACGTTCGGCCATCTTGACGCGGCGGCGAAAGCGTGGGAGAGTCTCGTAAACAAGATGGCGGACTCGGTACCAAGGGCGTGGACGTGGCACGAGATCGGCCGTAGCTACTTGGAGACTGGGAAGTATTCCAAAGCCCTGGAAGCATCCTCTAGGTGTCTAGAATCAGCGACAACAGCGGGCACCAGGAAATGGCTACTCCACGGGAAACTGCTAAGAGGCCAGGCACTGGTCAAGTTGGGAAGATTCGGAGAAGCAATGGAGACGCTAAACTCGTCCGCGAGGATCACGGAAAAAGAGGGCGACGGTGTAATGTTGGTTTACATTAAAGAGCTACTAGGGGAGGTTGGTAAGGCCTTGAGAAAGTCCCAATTAAAGCCTATAAATAGGGATTTGTCGGGCCAGGGCGCGCGTGGCCTGCGGCAAGGTACAGATTTTGATAAAAAAGGGAATGAACAGGATTCAGGACAACTTCTGTTGCTTCGTAAGGAAGGAAGGAAGAGTTTGGAAGCTAAGGGAACGATTTATCGGGTGAATTCCACGAAGGGGATGCAAAACGACGAGTTTAATAGAAGCGGCAGGATTTCTACCGGGAAATCCAAGATGGCGGCGCACGGAAGACCGCAAGAGGTGGAGAGTTCTTTCGCAGAGTCGATATTCGAAGAAACAGACAAACGCTTCCCTATGAGTATCTCGGCACGCTCGATACGAAATGTAAGAGAGGGGGAATATGAATTGGGGACGTCCAGAACTCAAATAATTCGGAGAGATATTATGAATCTTTGCTAAACATCTCAAACGACAGATTTCTTTACAATGTCTTCATTTGCATTTGAAGATATCTAAAATATTTGTTGAAAAGTCTGAATGATATATTTAGTTTGAATGATTCATGAACATGTATCAATATTATACCTTTTAATTTATAAACATATAATGAAAATAGAATGCACGTAAAGGAAAGTGCAAGATAATGAAAAAAGGAATCATGACCCTGATAGCACAGAATAATTGCTAAATATTTTGTTTGCAATCTTTGCTAAACATCTCAAACGACAGATTTCTTTACAATGTCTTCATTTGCATTTGAAGATATCTAAAATATTTGTTGAAAAATCTGAATGATATATTTAGTTTGAATGATTCATGAACATGTATCAATATTATATCTTTTAATTTATAAACATATAATGAAAATAGAATGCACGTAAAGGAAAGTGCAAGATAATGAAAAGGGAATCAAAGATCACGAAATTCAAGAGAGGGGAAATATGAGTTATGCACGTCCAGAACTCAAATAATTCGGAAAGATATTGAGAATCTTTGCTAAAGATCTCAAACAACAGATTTCTTTACATTGTCTTCATTTGCATTTGAAGATATCTAAAATATATGTTGAAAATCTGAAATTCCAAGAATCAGACAAAAGCTTCCCTATGAGTACCTCGGGACGCTCGATACGAAATGTAAGAGAGGGGAAATATAAATTGGGGACGTCCAGAACTCAAATAATTCGGAGAGATATTGGGGACCTAGAGTCAGGCAGAAAAGGTACAGCGCGAAATATTCAACAGGAACGAAAGCATCGGAAATCGGTTTAATGAAATCAAATGCCATGAGTATTCTACAAGCACCGATTCGTTAAAAGCCTTAAGGAAAAACCTTAATTAAGTCCACCGGAGCCGCAATGAATTAATACTTCCGTTACATGTATTACAAATAGAGCAGGTCAATTCCAAAACCAGCGATAATAAAAAATGCAGTAAAGCGGAGGAATGGAGATAGAAGAAGGAAGGCGAGGAAATGGGAAAGGAAAATGAAACGTGAAGAAACGGGGGAAAAAAAAGAAGAAGAAGAAAAGAATTCAAGGAGGGGGGCGAAACAAAGGAAGAGCTAAGTGGGACAAGGGAAAAAAAAAGAAGAAGTTAAAGTGAGGGAAGGGGGAGGAAGATGTAGCACAACGCAGCGTAAGGAAATAATTGAAGAACAGACTGTCGGAAGGCCCCTGGAAATATTATAGAAGAGCCCCACTTTTGAGAAATTCCATCAATAAAGTGTATCGCAATTACGGGGATGAAGAACGTATCGCAAGTTGTAATAACCTGCACTGAAACATTAGAACGCCACCGTAATATTCATAAGACCGTGGTAAACGCAATTTAATTATCCGAGGGGGTTATTACTCGCAAAGGTATTTTCGTGTCCCGCAGATCTGCTCTGATAGCATTAAGTATCCGTTGGTGCACGTCCGGAGATTTGCTTTTCGAAAATTCATTTCGCCCCTAGACGCCATAGTCGTTCTTAACCACTTGGCCCGAGATTTAATCGACTACGTGCCTGGCTCGAAGCAGCTATCACGTGTGAGAGGCTTTATCCACCCCGAGTGGTTAATCGTGCAAAACGCAAGAACGCTGTTCAACAGTTGGTGTACTATTTATTAGTAATTTGGCTTACAACACTATAAAAATTAACACTTTACCGACCGGAAGCCTATTAATCGGTTTTGCGATACCCGTGATCGCCATTTACTTCCAAATTCGCCGGTCGGTAAAATGTTAACAGCGAAGCAGCTATCACGTGTGAAAGGCTTTTTATCCACCCCGAGTGGTTAATCATGCAAAACGCAAGAACCCTGATCAACAGTTGGTGTACTATTTATTAGTAATTTGGCTTACAATACGATTAAAATCAACAGCGAAGAAGGTATCACGTGTGAGAGGCTTTATCCACCCCGAGTGGTTAATCGTGCAAAACGCAAGAACCCTGATCAACAATTGGTGTACTATTTATTAGTAATTTGGCTTACAACACGATTAAAATCAACAGCGAAGAAGCTATTACATGTGAGAGGCTTTATCCACCCCAATCGTGCAAAACGCAAGAATCCAGATCATCAGTTGGTATACTATTTATTAGTAATTTGGCCTACAACACGATTAAAAGCAACAGCGAAGCAGCTATTACGTGTGAGAGGCTTTATTCACTTCAATCGTGCAAAACGCAAGAACCCAGATCATCAGCTGGTGTACTATTTATTAGTAATTTGGCTTACAACACGATAGAAAATAACAGCGAAGAAGCTATTACGTGTGACAGGCTTTTTATCCACCCCGAGTAGTTAATCGTGCAAAACGCAAGAACCCTGATCAACAGTTGGTGTACTATTTATTAGTAATTTGGCCTACAGCAAGATTAAAATCAACAGCGAATTTGTCTTCGTTAATTTTCGTACGAATCTAAAAACTATGCAACAGAAGTCCCTACTTTTATTCTTTTCTTGACATCTACGTGGATGATAGGTGGACGTCAATAGTTGGCATACCATTTATTAGTAATTTAACTCTGCTGAGTTTCTTGATACAGCACATATTAAATTTCCAGGAAATTCAAAGCTTACCCCACCTCTCCTACGAGTAAAAAAAAAACATCAAGGCCCCGTAAAGTGGATTTAATCTTTATTCTTTTTTCCGTACCATCAACGCGGATGATACTCGAGAGTAAACAGCTGACATACTATTTATTAATAAATTGGAGCGAGACTCTCCCGACTTTCCTGATACATCACACATAAAATTTGCAGGGAATTCAAAGCTTACCCCACCCCTTCTACGAATAAAAAAAATGCATCAAAGCCCTTAAAGGGGATCAAACCTTTATTCTTTTTTTCCTCCCCATCAACGCAGATACATGATCGTAAACAGCTGACATACTATTTGTAAGCAAATTGATGTGTAACTCTGCCGAGTTTCCTGATAAATCGTACATAACATTTGCAGGGAATTCAAAGCTTAACCCACCCCTCCTATGAATAAAAAAAAAACATCAAAGCCCCTAAAGTGGATCCAATCTTTATTCTTTTTTCCGCGCCATCAATACGGATTATACTTGACAGTAAACAGCTGACATACTATTTATTAATAAATTGGAGCGAAACTCTGCCGAGTTTCCGGATACATGACACATAAAATTTGCAGCGAATTCAAAGCTTAACCCACCCCTTCAACGAATAAAAAAAAAAAAGCATCAAAGCCCCTAAAGTGGATCCAATCTTTATTCTTTTTTCCGCGCCATCAACGCGGATGATATTTGACAGTAAACAGCTGACATACTATTTATAAGCAAATTGATGTGTAACTCTGCCGAATGTCCTGATAAATCACACATAAAATTTACAGGAAATTCAAAGCTTACCCCACCTTTCCTACGAATAAAAAAAAGCATCAAAGCCCTTAAAGTGGATCCAATCTTTATTCTTTTTTCCGCGCCATCAACGCGGATGGTATTTGACAGTAAACAGCTGACATACTATTTATTAATAAATTGGAGCGAGACTCCGCCGAGTTTCCTGACAAGTCACACATAAAATTTACAGGAAATTCAAAGCTTAACTCACCCCTTCAACGAATAAAAAAAAAAAGCATCAAAGCCTCTAAAGTGGATCCAATCTTTATTCTTTCTCCCGCACCATCAACGCGGATGATATTTGACAGTAAACAGCTGACATACTATTTATTAATAAATTGGAGCGGGACTCTGCCGAGATTCCTGACAAGTCACACATAAAATTTACAGGAAATTCAAAGCTTAACTCACCCCTTCAACGAATAAAAAAAAAAGCATCAAAGCCTCTAAAGTGGATCCAATCTTTATTCTTTCTCCCGCGCCATCAACGCGGATGATATTTGACAGTAAACAGCTGACATACTATTTATTAATAAATTGGAGCGGGACTCTGCCGAGTTTCCTGACAAGTCACACATAAAATTTACAGGAAATTCAAAGCTTAACTCACCCCTTCAACGAATAAAAAAAAAAAGCATCAAAGCCTCTAAAGTGGATCCAATCTTTATTCTTTCTCCCGCGCCATCAACGCGGATGATATTTGACAGTAAACAGCTGACATACTATTTATTAATAAATTGGAGCGGGACTCTGCCGAGTTTCCTGACAAGTCACACATAAAATTTACAGGAAATTCAAAGCTTAACCCACCCCTTCAACGAATAACAAAAAATAAAAAATACTTCGAAGCCCCTACAGGGAAACTAGTCTTTATTCCTTTTTTCCTCGCCGTTCGACTAGGGTGATACGCGGCCGTTAACTTCAAGTGTATCCCATCAGGCGATCAATCATGTAAGTTCGTGCAGTGGTAGGAAGGCGCCGGGGTAAATGTGCCATGTCTACATGGTAAGTGCGAGGGTGTGAGTGTACGGTCGAAGTATGCGCGGAGTCCTGGTCGGGCGAACTCGTGCAGGTGAGTATTGATCGGCGGGGTGTGCGGGGGTTACGCACAGGAAGGACCGCTCGCACACACGTAGATAGGAATTACGTGTACGAGGGGACCCTGCCAACCGAATGTACGGCGATGAATGTACTCCTGGACCGAGTTCGGATCCAGGTTTAAAACTTGTGGACACTTGTTCGCCCGACGCGATAAGATAGACGGCCGAGACTCACGAGCGTTCGTGTTGGAGTCGAGAAGGAGCTCGGCAAGGCACACGGGGTTATTTGAATGGCGCTCCCCCAACTGTTGCACGCTGTGGAGTAGCCACGAGGGTAAACGGCAGTCTAGTTTCGGTCCTTACATGTTGCCGCTCTTAATCTTCGCGGGCAGGAGGGGAGCGAGGAGAGGGGGTGTACATATGTCTTCGACGAACATAACCTATCAATAAATATTGCGATATACCGGACACGATACACGCTTCTCCCCGGGGGGTCTATTACGTAAAGGTAATTGAGCGAAAATGTGAAAAATGAGTAGCTCGCGGTATTAACGAATTTTTTTGGCGGTGAAAATGCGAGACCATTCGTATGAACTGGATCGGAACAAATTTTTAAGCGAAATGGTGAAGCATACAAGAAGAGATAGATAAATAAGCACCGTGAACGACATCTTTCACGGATTGTGACACCGAAATTCAAAATGGAACACCTGGGGGTCTATTACGTAAAACTAATTGAGCGAAAATGTGAGAAATGAGCAGCTAGTGGTATTAACGAATGTTTTTGGGGGTGAAAATGCGAGACCATTCGTATGAATTGGATCGGAACAAATTTTTAAGCGAAATGGTGAAGCATATAAGAAGAGATAGATAAATAAGCACCGTGAACGACATCTTTCACGGATTGTGACACCGAAATTCAAAATGGAACACCTTCCGAGGGTCTATTACGTAAAGCTAATTGAGCGTAAATGTGAAAAATGAATTGCTCACGGTATTACCAAATTTTTTTGGGGGTGAAAATGCGAGATCATTTGTATGAACTAGCTCGGAACAAATTTTTAAGCGAAATGGTGAAGCATACAAGAAGAGATAGATAAATAAGCACCGTGAACGACATCTTTCACGGATTGTGACACCGAAATTCAAAATGGAACACCTTCCGGGGGTCTATTACGTAAAGCTAATTGAGCGAAAATGTGAAAAATGAGTAGCTCACGGTATTATAACGCCGAAATTCAAAATGGAACGAATAATTCTTAACGTGATCTTTACTGCTGACTTTTAATAATAACCGCGCAATTTCTTTAAACAATGCTAGCTGTAGATGTATTCAATATCTTTAACGGTTTGCCGAATTATGTATGTAAGTTAACTGAATATTTTAACCAGTCTCCAGTACCCAACTTTATATGTACATAAACAAATAGTTACACACACCCTTGTGGTTGTTGTAAATGTTATAGATCAAACATGGATAACTGATAGTTATACGAGTTATTGATGTAATACACATCGAAAGAGTTACATTATGGAGTTGGCAAGAAAGATGCACGGAAGTTTCACTCAAGTGGGATATTTCTATGTTTTTTCGCAAATTTGAATTCGTTACAACATTGCGTAGAGTTTACAGACAAGCAAGATATTGATTTGACTGAAAATGTTCATTTAGAAGAACATTCTTTTCAACATAATCATTGGCCATTTTAAATCGTTTTTACAGCGATCCATGAGCAACATAATATCCGAGCAAATTTCAACATGTTACTTTACTTACCTAATGTTAATGTAATTTTGCATGGCCCCCCGATCTCCTTCCGCTTCCCTATCTGGAATATACCAGCATTATCCTCTCCTTTATGTGCGACTGTTGCAATCTCGTCTGAAACAGTCAAAGAAAATCATGTTAATTCATAAAAACAAGAATATCTTTGTATACATACTCTTGTAGGAGGAATATACAGGGTGACTATTACGAAAGGTCAAGTATCGATGGGATTTAGTTAGTGCGAAGGTACATCCATTTGTTCGATCAAGCAAACGAGTACATGGAAGTTAATGGGGAAGCAATGCTCGATCACAAATTTAACTATATATTGCAATGCATAATTGCATTAATGGAAGCAATAAGAGAACTTAATCTCTCTAATTTCATGTTGACCTCGATAGTATCAGCTGTAGAGGACTTTGAAGCCAGAAACCGACAACCAGGGTTGGTTTAAATCATTTAATTAAAATCATGATTGAAGTTATCGATTTTAAACAACTGATTTTTACTTCTAAAAATGCATCTTTTTTAACAGTTTTAGTACCGCAAAAATCGTCATTTCAATCGTGATTTAAACGGTCAGCTGATTCTTTAATGAAATCATGATTTTTGTCAACCCTGTCAACAATAAGAACAATAGCGGAAGAAATGGTGACCATTATTTGCATTTTATCGACGAATGGATATCTCTTCGCAGCAATTGTCACACTGATCTTAAATCTTTCAAAAGATTCACCCTGCACGTATCAATAAATATCATAATAGACAGGTAAGTGAAAGACATCTAAGTACATTAGATACAAGGAAGGAAGTAGTTGTGGCCAAATTCTAATAAAATAGGAGAATCAGAAATTTGGGCCAAAAGAAATTTTGGTAAAGTTGTCCAGAAATTGAAGATGAATTATTAAGAAAGAAACAGAAATTCCAGATTTAAAAAGAGAAGATATAATTGTCATCCGAGAGAAATGTAGAGTCGTGTAATTAGAGGTGCAAATGAAAGAGTGCTAGCAAGAAATCAATATATGAAGTCAATGATCGAGAGAATATTTACTAATTCAATGAGAACATAAGGAAGCAAAGAATGTAATGTAACATTAGGCTGAGATAAAGAGAATTAATTCGACATCAATAGAATCATCCTCTTAATAAAAACAGAAGATTTAGGATAGATCGTGTTCATAATAAGACAAAATCTATGAAGTGGAAAATTTTTTTACTGGTTTTAAAAGAGAAATTATCCCAATGATATGCAAAATAATAGAAGTGTCGCACCATTAGTTTAACTGCACACTCTTCAACGATTCTATTGGGTTCCGTCAGCACTTCCTTAAGGAAGGAGAAACTGCACAATGCAGCACACAATACAGTCCACGTTCCATGGCTCAATATCTTCATAAATTGTTTACTGATCGCAACGTCCTTCCTTGCTCGGCTTTGCGGAGAACTTACGAAGAACATTTCTCTTACTGGACCCCATAGCTTGCTCAGACTTCTCAGGTGTCCCTCCTCCAGCGATAATTGCTGGCCTTGCTTGTAAAAAGATATCGTCAACAGACCGAAGAGTGGTTGTTGAAACAGAAGTTGGCCTTCGTACATAGGACACAGAATTTTGTTGCAAGAAACGACGTTCACCCTGGACAGTGTGTGCCCTCACCTTGAATCCCCTCCATACGCCCTTGCCATCTCTGCAACAAGTAACAATCATCCCAGTAGTCATATATTTAGAGTTTCCTCCTTGGCGACAACTAGAGTGAAAAGCATTGATCGTAAAGGCCGTTCCACTTCTGAGCGAGCATATTTATACCCACGTATTAAATACTATTGATCACTTATAATTATAACTCCTAGGTGACACGGCACCACATTTTGGATTATTTATCCAAACGATTCGTTCCATTGCAAAATAAACTATAAAAATTTGCCACATCTTATAAATTGTCGTTTTATAAATTTTCAATATCTCTAAATTGTACAAAATTGCAACATGTGCATAAACCATTATTTACCAAACTCACTGGACTTGAATATATACTCGGTATATTTTATATCCCAAATAGTACTCCGATAAATTACTTCGTTCAATATCCAAAAGACAGGACAAATTCTTTACGTTTCTCATTGATTATTACAAGCACACTGGCACGAGTCTATAACAATATCGCATTGTACTAACTTTATCGTGTTAAAATCCTTCTTTAGGCGCCTCTCAATTAAAAGAAACCCTGTTTCACGAGAGAAGGCAAACAATAGAAGAGTCAACATACAATACCCAACGTACAAGAATAAAATCCGACATTTAACATAGAGCGAATCTCACCCACTTCCTACAATCGAGAAACGCCATGTACTTTCCCCAGTGATTGCATTTCCCGGCAGGAAGTAAATATATATATATATAAAAAAAAAAAGAAAAATTAATAATCAAAGGAAGTCGCTCACTTTCTGAATGCCTCCATGACGTCGGCAGGATTTCCTCATTTACTTAAGTCTTCCGCAGGGATGGCTAACGGTCTCTTAAGCATTTCGAAGTTGATCTGAAGATAAAGTGCGACGGAATTTCAATTTCGATTTCTAAGAACATATTGTCCGCGGGATGACTCTATTCCGCTCGGGCCGGCGTTTTTCGAAGCTCTAGCCACTCAAAGCAACACCCGCGTAAACTCTAGACGTGCACTTTACTTGGTCCGAATCTGTTGCGCAGCTCCGTTGGCCGTTTTACCGCTCGTCGACTGGCCTGGGTTCATCGAGGCAGAAGGAGAAGATCCCGCGGGGCACCCCCGTCCGACGACACTGGACGATGCGAAGCGCTCGCGTCGCAACACCGTTCTGCCGGTCGTTGGCATCTCGCCGTTCAACCCGGCCGATCGGGCTTACGCTTACACCCTCCGCGAGCAGCGGCGCATGCGCGCACCCTCGCCGCGCAGCTAACGACTCTTCGTATATAAAGGATCGAGCCAAATACATTCTGATACCACACTTTGATTGTCACACAAAGCCGATATTCATTAGCGCTTCACAGGATTGGATAATTTCGCGTTATCAAAGATTTTTCACGTAAACCATATAGTTTAACGTTAAAGAAATATTAAACTTAACCTCGCCGCGCAGCTAGCGACTCTTCGTATATGAAGAATCGAGCTAAATACATTTTGATATCACACTTTGTTAATTACACAAAGCCAATATTTCATTAGCGCTACACAGGATTGGATAATTTCGTGTTTTTCAAAGTTTTTGACGTAAACCGTGTAGTTTAACGTTAAAAAAATATTAAACTTAACCTCGCCGCGCAGCTAGCGACTCTTCGAATATGAAGAAACGAGCCAAATACATTTTCATACCACACTTTGTTAATTACACAAGGCCAATTTTTCATTAGCGATTCACAGGGTTGGATAATTTCGCGTTTTTAAAGGTTTTTGACGTAAACCGTGTAGTTTATCGTTAAAAGAACATTAAACTTACCCTCGCCACGCAGTTAATGACTCTCCGTATATCAAGAATCTAGCCAAATACATTTTCATATCACATTTTGTTAATTACACAAGGCCAATTTTTCATTAGCGCTACACAGGGTTGGATAATTTCGCGTTTTTAAAAGTTTTTGACGTAAACCGTGTAGTTTATCGTTAAAAAAATATTAAACTTAACCTCGCCGCGCAGCTAACGACTCTCCGTATATCAAGAATCAAGGCAGAGATTCGAGCCAAATGCATTTTGAAACCATACTTTGTTAGTTACGCAAGACCAATATTTCATTAACTCTAAATGAATCGAGGCAGAGTTTCGAGCCAAATACATTTTGATTCATAGATTCATAATGGAGCAAGTGATACATTTTTAAGCTTTATTATGATTTTAACACAATGTATTACATAACAGTGTATACCTAAAAGCAATTACTTCTATTCACAGACTATATGGGACTGTTATGAAATTTATGTGTACCATATTCACTAGGCTTACTACGCTTTTCATAGTGTGGAAAATTTTTGTCACTAGGAAAGATCTTCTCACGAGAGAAACTGACTTTCCAACCCCCTTTACGAGTCCAATCCTACAAGGAAATCGAGTAATTGAATACTTCAAATTTTATAGTATTGTAAACACAGTATAAATTTACATTAGCATCAAAACAGATTATTAGTGATTGAAACGAGATTATTCCATGGTTAATCCTCTCATTATTAAAATAAGATTTTATAAAAATGTGCCACATATGATCAACATAAATATGAATGTCAACATAAATAAGAACGTTGATAACGTAGGGAGTTAGAACCTTTTTTATCAACGTTGATTAAATTTCTTGACAGGTTTCTGGTAATTTTTTCATAAAACTAGTAACAGAATACCTTGACTTTCCTCGACACATTTTTAGAATATCATTTCAATAACGGATGATCACATTACTGTTTCTAATAGTACTTACATTTGTATTGTATTTGAAATAATAAGTTATACTCCAAAGTCCTAATATAATTAATCCAGTTTTTCCAATGAAGTGGCGAATAAACTCAGCTTTATGCAAACCCTGCAGTAAATGATAGAAGATTTATTTCAATGATGTGAAATAAAATAAGCTTACACATTCAATTTAAATACATATAAACAAGAGCCAATTAACACGTAAACATACCACAGAGCCAACCAGAGATTGCTGTAGTTTTTCTAGAGGAGCCCGATAAAATCTTCTGATAGGATTATATCTTGCTTCATAATAACCTTTTGGTACGATAGGTTCCTCCGGGGCTAATACTTGATCCTTAAGCCATTGGGCCCGCCACGCTCTCTCTTCGTCGGTCATACCAATAAGACGTTCTCGTTCCCTGACCATACGGCCTGCTATGGCCATAGGCGCAACGCCACCGGAAGGGGATTCCATGGTTACGCTATCCGTGCTTAAAAGAAATCCTGAATTATTTGAATCGTCATAATAGAATTTGCATTTCTTTACAATAATATACTATGTGAATAGGTTGATTAGTATTCCACAAATTGAATTGAAAATAGTTCACACATACGTTAGTATCTCAAATTATATTTTGACAACATAATTAAATGTACTGACCACACACACACATACACACACAAGACTCAGTATCTTTGAAAGCTATAAATTCTAAATGATTTTAATTACGTTTAATTGTTTAATTATTTTATTTAGAACTACACGCTAAATACGGTAAAACCGACGAAATATCACTATATCCTTACCTAGTTGTAACGAACCGAAAATAGGTTAGAAAGGACCAGTTATGTCATATTATGATACGAATAGAAAGAAGACAAGAAGACATACTCTTGCAATGAATTTGGAGGCTTCCATAGAAACAGAACATGCGCGGTCGATACATCAGAAATTGAGTAATATTTTCGTAAGGTAACCCACTGCACGATGGCGCTGTAGTCACAATTTTACTTCTTTTTCCTCCTACGAAGTAGAGACACTTACGTCACACACATATTGAGTTAATAAATAACCTCACAAATATCTAAAAATCAATTATCTCTGACCTTCATTATTACAGTTATCCAGCGGCCTAATAATAATTATTTATTGAGGGTGAACATCTACGCTGAATTTAAAGTTCTACGAATGAACACTTATGAATTCATATATCATGTTATAAATATACTAAAATAAGATTGAGTTAGAGTTAGTTTGTTTAAATTGTTGATACACCAAGAGATTTTAATTTAAAAAATTAAATTTCCATGTGGATACCATGGAAAGGAAAATGAATTTAATTGATGTAGAGATCCTCATAGCGGCAGCACGTTCCGGAGTATTTCAAGATTTTGTAACTATGTGGTGTTCTAATAAATGATAAATTCCTCGCCCGATGTAACTACAGGGTGTTTGATAAATTATAATTCCATTTATTCGTATTCTAACATGGGCGATAAATGTGGGACACCGTATACAAGTTGAATTCTACAAGTTCGCGCATGTGAATACTTGATTGTTTGAAAACAGGTTAAGGAGATTTTGTATAATTTGAACGAATGTTGAAGTAATTATCTACATTAATTACCATGGTTACCTTAAAAGAGTCTACAAAACGCGTTAAATCGTCGAAAAAGAAGAATGGTGCGTTTTATTTTAATAAGATATACATTTTAACCTAGAAGACATTTGAGGTTATGAACTGATGTTATGATAAGCAATCTTCTTTATACGTTTCGTTAGATTTAAAATATGTTTCATTTGGAATTAGGGATATCAATTGCATTGTTACTTGATCAGGATGTCATTCGCTGGTATGTTTCAGTTAAAAAGTTTAAACAAAAAGACTCTTTGAGATCATCAGAAAAGACCGAGGATGTTGACGTGTCATATGATAATGATTCTGAGAGAGTCAACGAATCTGACCAGGAAAGTAGCGGCATTTCAGAAATTGGCGAGGAAAATCACATGGATTCAGAAGATACCCTTGATACTACAGAAAATGCAGATAATGTAATCGGAAACCCAAGCTGGGCGGATGCTATGCAGAAAATTTTGAGGACGAAAAAACCCAAACGAAAGAAAACTATCGTCTTGTCGAAAGCTAAAAAACTATGCGATGTGATTCAAAAGAAAAAGGAAGATAGTGTACCTTTTGAAATTGCTGGACAAGATGGTGAAATAAAAAATGAGAAACTAGATTCGAAAGCTAGTACCGAAGTAGGTAAACCAGTGAAGGATACCAAAAAGCATAAAAAGGATGTGAACGTAAATATTCGTGTGAAGCCATCGATATCAGACAGAGAGAGGGAGAAGAGGTTGCAGAAAATAGCCACAAAGTATTACAATTATTCGATACTTTTAGTTTTATTTTAGAAGATTATTGTCCAGCCATTGCATTAGCATTTTTTATTCATTTAAATGCAATTGATAATATATTTACACTATGAATGTTAAGATAATATGAAATTTGAAAAGAACGTAATTGAGTAAAAATAAAACGGGTCATTTTTTATTTAGTTAGGGCAGTTTTACGTTACATGGCATGGACTGACACATGAAATAAGAAAATCTGTCATGTACCAACATCAGCATTTAATCTATATATTTTGGCCAATCTGGCAACTATTATTAGATGTTTTACTTGAACCATCGGCAAATATATTGCTGTATTTACATCAATGATTGAATGTTGTACCGGATCTTATCTGTATATAATGTTTTGCATAATTTTACAGAGGTGTCGTTCAGTTATTCAATGTCGTAAGGCAACAGCAGATAGAAATAGACAAAAGATTATTTACAGCAGGTCCTTCAGAACGAAAGCGCGAAAAGGTTTTGAAAAGTATAGACAAATGCGCTTTCCTGGATGTATTAATGGGTGAATCGAAAAGTATTCCTGTAGATAATCCAGTTAAAAAAGATAATCACACCAAACCTCGGCAATCAAATGTAAGATATCATTTTTATTCAATCGCCCCTTATTGGATCACACGAGTAGCTAAAATAAAGTGTTAAATCCTTTAAATACATACTTGGTCTTTTCAGGAGGATGGTAAACTGTGGAGTGTTCTAAGAGATGATTTTACAATGGGAGCGAAACTGAAAGATTGGGATAAAAAAGCTCCAGAAGATGAAGATTCTTCGGCTCCTGAAGATGTAGATAGTGAAGACGATTGATACAAAATACCTAATAGAAACAAACGTCTATTAAATTTTTTAAAATATAAGGGAAACTTGTTTAATTCATTTGAACAAACGAGCGAAACAACTTTGGAAGTAGTTTTTATATTGACTGTGTAATATATGTGCCGAAAATGATGAAAATGTCTAAAATTAGGAACTACAAATAAACACTTTGAAGTGGTGTCACCAATTTTACAATTTGTGAAGAAAATGTATGACATATAAATTTGTTTTTTTTTTTTCATTTATTACAGCCCTTATACAATTGTACCTTGGACCTTATATCTCGGAACAATATTATCGAATGTAAAATATACAGATTTATTCAGAGGTTATTTCAGTTTATAACTTATACCATCAGTAAAGTCATAAAATAACATCATTAATGTCTATTCCATAGCCAATGTACGTAGTCAATTGGTGTCTTCAGCCATCATTGCTTGACGAACACTCAAAACTTTAGAATCGGTAACAATAACAGCTGCCCACCATGTCATTAACGATAACGTTTATCTCACTAATATGTAACACAATTATACATTCACAGAATGATTTACGGTTTGTATTTGGAATCAATTCGAATATTGTAATTAACTTAAACGCTTTGTCAATGTATATATATGCAGTCATTTGTTAAAAGTTAACAATGAAGAATATTTGTTCTGGTACATTAAATGACATTGCGTACTCGGTATTTGCATTCACGCAAGAATTTAGAATCAGAAAACAGATAAATATTACACGACTTGAAATATCTTTCACATAATATGCAAAATTAAGGAAATTGTGCCGAATGTCCACATAATTTTACAAAAAATTGAAAGCAATTAGGTTGTTTCGATGAAAAAAAGAACTAGAAACATAATATAGGAATAATGTAGAAAATTGCTGCATTCTCTATCGATATCATTCTTATCACTCATTCGTACTCGTTTTATCATGCATCCTTAAATCTACGGAATCGTTTTGCAGTTTGCTTAGTTAATATCCCCTTATTCTATTCGTAGCGGTTTAAAGAAAAATAAATTAATCTGCAAAGAGCAGCTGACTGGCAACAGAAATATCATTGCATCTACATGACACGATCTGTCACTGGAATAAATCATCAGTCTACTCATACACGTACAGGATATAACAAATAAAATGGACAGATGAATATTTCTCTTCGAAGATGCTGTCATATCTTTTGGTACAAATGATAAATATATTAAAATTCGATGAAAAATTATGATGATTAATCTAAAAGGGCCAAATTGGTTTTTGTTACAGATATAGCTATTTTTTTTCTCCGTTAAACTATCTCCAAAACGTGTAAGTACATCGGGTTACTATTGACTTGGGAATTTTTAATTATCTTTCTGTGAAGGGAAATATCCAATTGTCCATCTTAATTATTCTACCCATATATAGAGGGTGTCATGTGAAAGGATAAATATTGGAGAAACGTAATTAGCCCTAATAAGGGAGAGGCACGCCTTTTTTAAACAAACAAGTGATTGATAACACTAGTTACTGATGATATGGATGTGATTTTCGATCATGAATTCTATTACACTTAAAATAAATTTCAATTAAAAGAACCAGAATTCCGGTTGTCTTAACCGAATGATATTGTTAAATATACCCTTATTATTTTTTTCAGTTAAAAATATCAGGTATTAATAAAGTAGATCTAGGAAGACACTATTAAAATATCTGATTACGCTAATAATTTTTCTATTAAATCGAAAAAGAATTCCTGAGTAGAACAAGAACTTTGTACTAGAAACTTGTATTCTTAACTGAGGAATTTGATTAAGATAATCACATTCAACCAGACTTCAGAAATGTTTATAACAGAACCCATAAGGATTTCACGGGTTGAATAATTCATTTTTCATCCTTAACAGTGACTTCAAAAATTTTCGGAACCACCACCACATTTGGTTGCGTATTTATATATAAAAAAAATGTTTATAACAGAACTCATAAGGAGTTCACAGGTGGAATAATTGATTTTTCATCATTAACAGTGACTTCGAAAATTTTAGGAACCACTACCACCCTTGGTTGCGTATGTTTATATAAGCGGAATGAAATTAATCGACTGTGATTTTGAATTTTCGGAACCACCACCACATTTGGTTGCGTAATTTTATATAAAAAAAATGTTTATAACAGAACTCGTAAGGAGTTCACAGGTGGAATAATTGATTTTTCATCATTAACAGTGACTGAGAATTTTAGAAACCACTATCACATTTGGTTGCGTATGTTTATATCCGAAAAATGTTTATAACAGAACCCATACGAATTTCACGGGTAGAATAATTGATTTTTCATCCTTAACCGTGACTTCGAAAATTTTAGGAACCACCACTACACTTGGTTGCGTATTTTTATATAAAAAAAATGTTTATAACAGAACTCGTAAGGAGTTCACAGGTGGAATAATTGATTTTTCATCATTAACAGTGACTTTGAGAATTTTAGGAACCACCACCACATTTGGTTGCGTATGTTTATATAAAAAAAATGTTTATAACAGAACTCGTAAGGAGTTCACAGGTGGAATAATTGATTTTTCATCATTAACAGTAACTTCAAGAGTTTTAGAAACCATCACCACCCTTGGTTGCGTATGTTTATATCAGCGGAATGAAATTAATCGACTGTGATTTTGAATTTATCAAGGAACAGACGTGCCTTCAAAAGTTCCACCAATTGTGGACCTTTCATATGACCCACTCTATATAAATAATGATATCGCCGTTGCCGAGTATAGCAGATAGATTTGTGTACTTATTTTCTTCCGCATGGACGGACTATTCTATTTGAGTGACATCCGAAAGCCAGCCATTTGAAAAATATATTGTTACATTTAAATCATAACGAAAGCGTCGTGATCCTTTACCGAAGGAAATCCGTATCGCTGTCATATATATTTATTACAGAAATGACTGTTTTTGGGGGCCAGTCAATTTTTCTGCAGATTGTATTCGATTCTGTCGACGGACACTTTGTTATGCTGTTATTTCGTAATTTCACTTTGGTTTATGCTATCACTTTCAATATATTCTCGTATAGAATGCTTAAATGGCTTATATACGTAACAGTTACATGTGTAATCATCTAGTATACAATCATGAGCGTATATGGAAAAAGGAAAACCTGGACGTCAAGTGCGAGGCAGCAATTGTATGCACAATCTATGTGACACCTATTTTTGATTAAATGCACAATAACATGAAATGTAGGCTAGAACATGTCCCTAGTAGCACGAAAAATTTTCTTACATTTCCAATACATTTAACGAGTATCGTACATCTTGTAAATATTCAGCAGACATTTGTAATATTTGCAATGCATTTACTTCGGAATATTATTTTCATATTTATATAATATTAGCTCCACGTGTTTTCGTAATACTTTTCTTACATATATACGAAACGTTTCGTTTCATTGTAACATAAGTGCTTTTTTCTTTATATTATCTGCTAAATACATTGTAAACGTTTTAAAAGACATTTACAATAAAAATCACACGTTTTGAAATATAATCATAGCGGAATAAAAATATTGCAAAGATTTGTCGTTTTTTTTTTAATACCAAATGAAGTGTCCGCTAATAATCGTAAATTAGAAAATGTACCCTTATTACATGTTTATAAATTATATATGTTTATACATAAATATGTTATAGAGATTATCAAGAAATATTTTGGATATCTTAGGATGAAATCCACGAGAGATCTTAAAAAAATCTGTCCTTTGAGATATTTAATAAAGATTGCAACGAAAATTATTCTGTGCTACTAGGGGTCCCTCTCAAGTCGAATTAAAAAGCTATCTTGTCTTGGTGAAAACATGACAAATTTATCCAAAGTACATATCCATAATTGATAACGTATTTACAGTACCCACCCGTCCTGCACTTCGAGCATTATTGTAAATTATTGTTTACCGAAGCTTAATATTATTATCGGCATGTCTTGTTTCATAAGCAGTGAGCATTGGTAAGGGTTTATGTTAATTTAAAATGATAGAAGCAAGCCACTGATAGGAAGAGAGAGATAACTGATATTGTTAGGCGATATCGGGTCAATTTTGGCGAACAATCGCATCGCAATTCGGAGTCTAAAATGTAGTCGCAGTACAAAAATGATTAGCCAACTGAAGAATGATTATTATCGTTGGATCATTAAGGTGATATGAAAGGGTCATTTTATATATATATATCAAAACGTGAAAATATTTATAAAGCTTTTCTCCAAACTGGATGCACCGAATTATATGAAACTTTATTCCTTTGAACACGGAGCCATTTCGACATAAGGGCGAAATTCGTCTGACCGTGCAGGCAATATTGGACCAAACGTCGGGCTCGTATAGGCGCTCTTAGTAACCAACGCGTTAATTGAATAGCACCAAAGAGATATTTCGTTAATTCGAAGAATAATTATTAAAAAGAATTTCGATGAACCAAGGAAATATTTATTCCTTTGAACACGGAGCCATTTCGACATAAGGGCGAAATTCGTCTGACCGTGCAGGCAATATTGGACCAAACGTCGGGCGCCTTCAGGCGCTCTTAGTAGCCAAAGGGTTAACACGTGATTATGGAGACCTTAAGGAAGAACACGATGCTCGTAAAATTTGATTAAAAAAAAAAAGATTTGTTTTATTTAGCCTAGACTAGAAGGAAGATGACTTTTTTTTGTGAAAAATGAACTTTCACGAGCTTCGAGTTCTTCCTTAGGGCCTCCATAATCTCCTGATGAAGTTTCAAATGATTCGGTGCACTTTGTTTAGAGAAAAATTATATAAATATTATGACTTTTTGGTACGTATATATGACACTTTCATATCACCTGAAATATCCATACATACGAAATTTGGCCACTGTTTATGTAACCTCATGTAACACCCTCCATATTTGCATAATCAACGATTTAATAAGCTTGCGTAGTCAGCACTTGTTTGGTCAATGAATAATATTACACGTCGCGTGTTAGCTTATTACTCAGCCGGAATTTATTTTATAAATAAGAAACAAATAGTTATCGATTAACCAGTGGACTTTGTTCACGAAGCTTGAAACAAAATTAGTACGCCGAGAAAAAAAAAAGATTAATTGACGGAAAGAAATATATATTGTAGCCTGAATCACCTATAATTGCGAGAAGCATTTTCTTGAGAAGAAAAATTGACGTTGATATAAACAAATGTTGTTTACTCAGTCTGACATTTTTCTCGATTTATTTGCTCGCAGGATTTTGTTGCCGCAATGCATATTTTGTTGAGCCAACTAATGTTTTTTTTTTCTCAGCGTACACAGAACATGTTTCAAGATTGTACCTGAACCATTAAATGAACGGTGCTTCTTTTTTTTTTCCGGGGATTCCGAAAAAGTGTTAACAATTCCTATTTAAGAGAATAAATTATGTACACGGATTGATGTAAGCGAATTAATTGTTGCTGTGACGCATAAGCAGTTCAACAATTACTTAGCTTTTTCTTTCGCAAAAAGCACGTTGTGTGGTCCTCGGCTGGTAATGTACACGTTTGTGCACATTTCGTAAATGCTTGTCTTAAGCAGCCCTACAATATGTCCTTAATTGTATAATTGCAAATCATGTACTTCGTTAAGGGGATGCGATAGTGGCGTCAAAAATCTCTCGTTTATGAAACTTTTTTCCAAACTGGGTGTACCGAATTGTTTTAAACCTTACAATGTGAATATGAAGGTTACAAGGAAGGTTCTAACACTCGCGAAATTTCATTTTCTATAAAAATAATATTTAGAATACCTACGGACAAATAAAAAAAAAATTTAATTTCGCGGGATTTCATTTTCTATAAAAAAAATATTAAGAATACCTACGAACAAATTAAAGAAAAAATTTAAGTTCGCGGAATTTTATTTTCTATAAAAAAAAATATTAACCCTTAGCGCTCAGCAAGTTTCGGAACATAATGACGAATGTCTCCGTAGCGGAGCCATTCATTAAAGTTAAAAAAAAAATTCATGTTATAAAGTTTGAACGATTCGGTACACCAAGTTCGGAAAAAAAGGTTCCATAAGCAAGACCTTTTTCCCGCAACTTTGACATTACGTTAAGTCTAGAAATAGCGTTCGGAAAATATTTCCCCCTTTAAACCTCGCAATCGAAGCCAAACCGAACAGATATTACGGATCTGACAAAACCTTTATCGGCACTGTGTACATTGAAAATATCGTTCACTGAGTTGTCCATTACAATTTTCAGTGTATTGTTATACCCGCCGCACGTATACACGTGCCTAATTGCTACAACTGATTGCTTTCAATTCGTTAATTATCCTCTTCTTATTTGCAAGTTACGTTCGTTCTTCTCTATCTTGAGAAAATTAAAAAGTAGAGCCTCTTCCATGATGCTCTTTCGCATTCAAATCCCTTAGAATGTCTCCGTAGATCTTTCGACGTAATGTAAAAATCTAAGTACGCACATTTCTTCCTCAGACTCATCAGAATGCAGCTATTTAATTCATTGCCGGGATGCAATGAGGATCATACCGAATTTCAATGACTATTGTTCAAGCGTAATATCACGATAACGTCATTTCGATATCAAATAACTCGTGGCATAATTCTTTCAATTTTCTTCCCCATCGTAATTCCATTCCGAATTTTCTTCTCGATTAATTAGTATTTACTTCATTATTCATTAGTACGCGATTGTGAATTATCTCTCCCGTGAAAATTTAATATTCCGTACTTTAATCACCCTCTGGTATGCTTTACATTTCTTTTTTGTTTTTTTGCTCCAGTAATTAATCATGTCATTAAACCTTACTGCATCGACCGTCAAAGAGTATTTTGAGATCCTTCCGAAATTTCATAAGTTCTCGTTTCGCTTTCAAAATTTCATAATGTTTAGTGGAAACATCCTGTTTATAAGTTCCTCCCTTCAATCTACATGCTCTAATAAGTAATCCGTAATCTACTGCCATTACTATTCTTCCTGAGTCTTCTTAACTTGACTTTGACGATCGGTTGGCACAAATTCTATTCATGGCTCATTCCTAGTTATGTATTTTTTATGCTCATCTTAGAAATTCCGAATTTCTTCGAGTATTTCATTGGGCCGTTTAGGATTTTCTCAAGTTCCTTGGTCTCCGACAAATTTCACTGTACCCTGATTAAAATGCCGGTGTAAATTTACATACACAACCATTGGTCATTTTGATGGCACAATACATTACAGATAAGTTACATATAATTCAAGTAGGAATGCACTGGTACGGTAAATATACAATTTTATGTGTATTTATGCATCTTTTAATTTGCAATTTTTCCCTTTTACGTTTTCCTACGTAAACTTTCATTTGTGAGGTATGCAAAAATGTGCATTTGTGAGGTACGCAATTCAAGTAGGAATGCACTGGTACGGTAAATATACAATTTTATGTGTATTTATGCATCTTTTAATTTGCAATTTTTCCTTTTTACGTTTTCCTACGTAAACTTTCATTTGTGAGGTATGCAAAAATGTATGTAAATTTACATCGATTTATATCAGTGTAGGTACGTACATAGCTCATTCCTAGTTATGTATTTTTTATGCTCATGTTACAAATTCCGAATTTCTTCCGGTATTTTATTGAGTCGTTTGGGATTTTCTCAAGTTCCTTGGTCTCCGATAAATTTCACTGTACCCTGATTAAAATGCCGGTGTAAATTTACATACACAATCATTGGTCATTTTGATGGCACAATACATTACAGATAAGTTACGTGTAATTCAAATAGGAATGCATTGATACGGTGAATATACAATTTTATGTGTATTTATGCATTTTCCAATTTGCAATTTTTCCTTTTTACGTTCTCCTACGTAAACCTTCATCTGTAAGGTATACAAAAATGTATGTAAATTTCCATCGATTTTTATCAGTGTAGGTACGTATATAGCTCATTCCTAGTTATGTATTTTTTACGCTCATGTTAGAAATTCCGAATTTCTTCGAGTATTTCATTGAACCGTTTAGGATTTTCTCAAGTTCCTTGGTCTCCGATAAATTCCACTGTGCCCTGATAAAAATGCCGAAATGACATAATTACTGTTCACATGATCAGTGTTCACACGATCAACGTCCACATAATTACTGTTCCCATGATCAGTGAACACATGATCAGTGTTCACACTATCAACGTCCACATAATTACTGTTCCCATGATCAGTGAACACATGATCAGTGTTCACACTATCAACGTCCACATAATTACTGTTCCCATGATCAGTGAACACATGATCAGTGTTCACACTATCAACGTCCACATAATTACTGTTCCCATGATCAGTGAACACATGACCACGGTCCACATGATCAGTGTTCACACTATCAACGTCCACATAATTACTGTTCCCATGATCAGTGAACACATGACCACGGTCCACATGACCATTGCATACATAACAATTATCCCCTTCTCAATGCAAACACGGTGAACCTTTATTACAGTCCCTCCCGTTCACAGTGTTCCCTCTACCTCCTAGACCCTGCTCTCTCTGATATCCGCTAGTGCCCCGAAGTTCCTGCTATCATCCTCCATATTAACCGACTCACTCGTAGAATTTCTTTGGATTTCATACGCATTACCTCCTTCCGCGTGGTCCCCACTTACACCTGGATTACCATCTAGTTGATCCTCCGTGACAAGGGAGATGCGAAACCTGACGTTCCTGTACCCCGCCTCGTTGTTCTCACCTTCCGTGCCTCGATTCGCGTTTCCAGAGTGCAGTCTCTCCGCCACCCTCCTAGGGGTTATCGAGGAACCGCTCTCGACATTCGAGGTCTCCGCTCCCCCAGGACCCTGAAGAGCCCTGTCCACGTGGTCAGGGTCCACCTCTCGACGCGAACAAGACGGACTCCCGATGCGGTTCCTCGTGTTCATAGTTTCATTCTCGATTCGCCGTATCCGACTTCGTGCCGTCTGGCCGATTCGTTGGCCCTCTTCGTTCGTCCTTTGGCTCTCTTCCTGAAGATGCTCTTGACTGGCCCTGAACGTGGTCAGGGTTATGTCTTCAGGGTGTCGATTGTCGGGAACCTCTCGATTGACGCACTCGTTCGAGTTGGTCGAGGCCCGGGACAGGTTGTTATGCGAACGCAGGATGCTGCGACCACTGGGAGGTCTGAAAGCTTCCAAACGACCTATCCCGTAGCCTTCGAGCTCATTGTCGACGTAATAGTCGTCCAATGGATTGCTGATCACGGAGTGTCGTCTGGCGAGGCTCTGACGGGCGAGACTCTGACCCGACAGACTCGTTATGGTCGCGTATGGGTAGTTTAGTGGGTTTATGGGGTTGCTTATTATGTGTGGACAGCTTTCCAAGCTGCGCATTTCTACATCCTCCTTCCCGTCTTGACAGAACTCCTGCATCTCGATCTCGTATGGCAGGTTTGCGAATCTGCATCCAAATAGAAATTCATGGTCATCGTATGATGCGGACTATCGATTTATATTAACAATTTCCAGACCTTTTCCTGAATTAAGGTGATATGAATGTGTGATATATATATACCATANATAAGATAAAGTCAAAATATTTATAAAACCTTTCTCCAAACTGGATGCACCGAATTATCTCAAACTTTAACACGTGATTATGGAGGCCCTAAGGAATAACGCTCATGAAATTTCATTTTTCACGAAACAATTTTCTACTCATCGGACAAGAAAGAGAAAAAGATACTTTTTTTTTTGCGAAAAATGAAATTTCAAGGGCAGCGTGCTCTTCCTCAAAGCTTCCATAATCACGTGTTAAAGTTTTAGATAATTTGGTGCACCCAGTTTGGAGAAAAGTTTTATAAATATTACGATACTTTGATATATGTAGAATGATCCTTTCATATTACCTTAAATGTCTGCAATATATGGGTACGTATATTAGACAATAAATTTGAAGAAAATTCCGCGGTAAATGAAGGCAAAAAATGAGTCTTATGCGCTTTTGTGATAGCGATGATAGAAAATTTAGTTGAAACTGAAATTACAGATGGCGCAGGGTGGCATTCTTCAGTCAATCCGAGCATTAAAAACCATGGATTTAGGAGATTTCTGGAGTTTTGCTTCGATTTCTTTATCATTATTGTACGGAAACGACATACAGAGTATGCCATTTAATGCAATACCCAATATAGTTCGACACAGCTATCGATATAATTACGAAGGTTGGTAACGTAGGTATTTAGAAATATTTTTTTTATCGACGTCGATGAAATTTCTCGACGTGTTTCACTTCACTTGATGTGACCGAAACAACAGAGATTGTTCATGTGAACTTAAATTCAGTTCTCTCAACCAAAACGTTTCCTGGACCAAATGTGAATCAAACGATTTTGTTCAATTAATGTATTTTTGTTTTCCCACGTGTACGATTAGAAATTTCTCCCATGATTAAATGTTTTCACAGAAATCGACAGACCTGTGTAGCAAAATGTCGGAATAGGAAGGCGGCATATCTCCCTCTTCTTTTCCGTAGATGCTCTCATAAGTTGGAGGCGGAAAACAACCAATGGATCCCAAACTGTCTTTGCTGGGTGTTTCTGCATCCATATCCAAAATGCTACCTTGACTGCTCTGCAATTGGTGACGCGTTACCGTTCTAGGATTTCTCTGAGCTCGAATTACACTTTCGCCCAGTTCGACCAAATCCAAACCTGCCATATACAAAAATTTTCATTCAGTTAAGATAAACCACTGAAGTCTAAAACAATACACAATTATGTTGATAATTCCATATCACATTTTATCCAAACACGTCAGAATAAATATGCCATATTACGAACGTATGTACCTTATTGTTTAGAAAGGTGCAATGAAATTACGAATCGAGAGGGTCATTCTATCATATTTAAAAAACTTTTCCTCAAACTGGGTGCCCCGCATAATTTGAAACGTTAACCCGTGATTATGGAGGTCCTAAAGAAGGTCTTAAAATTCAGAAAATCTCATTTTCCGAAAAAAGTTTCTCTTAGTTTCTTGTCGCGGGATAAATAAACAATTTATTTTCGATAGATGAAATTTCGTGAGTTCGGAGACATTCATTAGGGCCTCCATAATCACGTGTTAAAGTTTAAAATTATTCGGTGCACCCAGTTTGATAAAAAGTTTTATAAATGTTTTGATTTATTGATACGTATATGGCATTTTTATATCAACTTAAAACGTGTTCCTAGAATAAACGCTAACTAACCGGTAGTGTCGGTTTGATGACAATGAAAGGTGTGACAGATATGTTGATTTTTTGATACGTATCTGGCATTTTCATATCACCTTAAAACGTGTTCCTAGAATACACGCTAACGAACCGGTAGTGTCGGTTTGATGACGATGAAATGTGTGATATGTTGATTTTTTTATACGTATCTGGCATTTTCATATCACCTTAAAACGTGTTCCTAGAATAAGCATTAACTAACCGGTAGTGTCGGTTTGGTGACGATGAAAAGTACGTATCTGGCATTTTCATATAACCTTAAAACGTGTTCCTAGAATAAACGCTAACTAACCGGTAGTATCAGTTTGATGACGATGAAAAGTGTTATAGATGTTTTGATTTTAAAATACGCATATGCCATTTTCATATCACCTTAAGGTGTTTTAAAGTATGAAACGATTTGAGACACCCAGTTCTATGAAAAGTTTTATGAACAATTGAGCTTTCGGACACCACTTTCACATCCCCTTAACCCTCTAAGGGCCGAATTTTTGTTTTAAATAAAAACAAATTGGGGGAACGAAAAATCAGCAATTAGGAACCTATATATGCAAATGAAAAAAAATTTTTCATTTCAAGTGTAGCCTGAAAGTTACACGGGCCCATAGAGGGTTAAAACGTGTTCCTAGAATAAACGCCAACTGACCGGTAGTGTCGGCCTGGAACTGCGTGAAAATGGTTCTATCGACGACGAGCATTCTGCCATGGGGCAGGAGAATGATAGTCGGCGTGGCGACCATGGTCTGGTCGCTGCTACCGAATCGAGACTCGGGCTCGGGGTCCTCCAGCCGACAGCAGCAGTGTCTCCTGCAGAGGGACCTGCAGAAGGGGGCGCCCCAGCAGCAGTAGGCGAAGATGAAGCAGAGGACGGCCAGCATGACCAGCAGCGCCGCGACGCCCTGGCCCTGCTGCGCCGCGGCGAGGCTAGGCCCTCCGGCTACCCCCACTCCGATGCCGAGGCCGAAGCCCCCCACTCCGTCGCCCCCGCCCCCACCCCCACCCCCGCTACCCCCGCTGTTCATCTCACCTGGAAAAGCAACGACAAACTGCACTTTTGCAAGGATCGGTTGCACCAATATTTGCGCTCACACATCTGACTGCATGACTAAAAAAAATTAGTCATGCAGGCGGATTTAGCCAATCATTCGGGAATAAATAATTAATTTTAGACATTTGCGTTTTGTAACAATCCCACTCAGGAAATCAGGGATTTTAAGGTGATGTGAAAGGATCATTCTGTATATCGGAAGTGAAAAAAA
>NW_019394761.1:0-42470 GCF_000612105.2 Orussus abietinus | reverse complement strand
GTTTTTCTTTGGTTTTTCTTTTTTAATCCAGTGGCGCAGTGTTTTTCCCTCGGAGCTCCTGCTCTGTATGCTGGGTGCAGCGGAGTGGTAATTTTGAAATTGTAAATTTTATCACGAACTTACGGCCAAGGGGCATTAAGCGCTTTTGGAATCGCATCGAGTCGAAGGCACTCGCCGCGATCAAGGGTGAAACGGCCGGCGCGAAAAACCTCTGAAACGCTTTCGCGTTTCCGCGCGCCGGTGAAATTTTATTAAAGCCAGCTTTCACGAGCGTGAAAAAGGGATCGGTGGAACTTTCAAACGGAGCCCGAGCGGATTTTCTCTGTTTTTTTTTTTTCTCCTAGTGCCTACGCATAGAAAAACGATACCGGGACGCGTAATGCCATTCGACGATGGCATAAAACCGCCAACTAGAAAATATCATGACCTACTGTAACGCGATAACGCAGAAACGATTTTCTCATTACCAAATTTTAGGATTTCCATTACGGTGACTTCGGAGTTGTTGCTCTTTTTTTACAGGCATAAAACCGCCAACTAGAAAATATCATGACCTACTGCAACGCGATTACTCAAAAACGATTTTCTCATTACCGAATTTTAGGATTTCCATTACGGTGAAGGCTTTGAATCGAAAATGTAGATTTTCAAGACCTAGCTAGAACAATATTGAATACCGTAGAGAAGGAATATTACAGAGTCTAATGGGAAAATATGGAAAATACTTTCCCCGACGATTGCAAGAGAATGCTGGCCCCTCTCGTAGCTTACACGTGTTTCTAGAGCAAAAATTTAGTTACAGCTGAACGTCACAGATGGCGACGCTGGTCCTAAACAGTCGTTAGAATAATGAATTCCCGGGATTTCGACAGTTTGACATCAATCTCTTCATCGTTACTTTCTCGAAATGACGTATGGAACGCTTCAGTTCGTATAATTCTCAACGTAGACTGTAAAAGATTAATATAAATATATATAACATAAATATAAATGTCGGTAACGAGACAGCTTATGTTCCCACTTGAGTATTCAATATGCCGATGAATTTTAATTAATCGACGTCGATTAAATATCAGCGCCTTTCATATCATCTTAATGTGACAAAGTTTCCTGAGAAAGTCGTTAAAAGTCTCGATTATGTTAAACAATTGACGATCTTGTAATGCGATTCGTATTAATAGCTATTCGGGGTTGGATACGGTTAATTTAAGCTCTTATTTACCGAAAGGGAAATAAAAAGGTCTTTCGTATGATCAGACATGAAATGAGCTTAAAGTGAAGTACCCACTGGGAATATTCTTCGTCTCGTCTCCGTAATGAGTACTTTATTCTATGTTTTCCCGGCTCTTATAATCCTGATATCAGGAGGAGCTCTTTGCCTTTTGAGGCATTCCCTCGGCAAATGCCTAAGTTTGCATAAAATTGTGATTCCCCCTCGCCCCTTTCTTCGGGGAGAAAAGAATCTCCAATTCCTTTCTCTCGTAACAGCCGACATGAGAGATTCAGATTCGAGCTCGTCTGCTGGAAAGTTCAAAAGATATCCACTCGATTAAAAGCTTATCTGCGTCTTCTCCCGATTCGGACAATATCCAGGGCCTTGTCAGTGGGAAATGACAGAAACCATATCGAGGGAAGAGCCGGGGAGATTGGAAAACGAAAATGATTGCGAGAGGGGGAGATTTCCGAAGAGGAGTTAATCTTCTTCGGAAGACGGAGCTATGAAAGTAAAATAATCATCGTTAAAGAAAATCACGTCGCTTTGAAGGCACCGAATTATTGGAGGTTCATGTCGCGTGGGAGAAAATGAAAAATCGATGAGGGAAAGGTGGAGGGGTATTAAAGGGACGGTTAATTTTGATTTTAAACAGTAGGGCGGATACGAGAAATAGTTTAAAGGGTTTTAACCCCTTGCCGTACTTTGACGAGTCTGATTTGTGATAACAATTTTGGGCCAAACATGACCAAGTCATTTGAGACTTCAGCACGTGATTATGAAAGCTCTAAGGAAGTACGCGACGCTTGTGAAATTTCATTTTTCATAAAAAAAATTGATTTATTTATCGTGGATTAGAACCAAGATGGCGCGGTTCATGCACGTTTTCGATGTTTTACGCCTCTTGGAGGCTTTGAATCGAAAATGAAGATTTTCAGGACCTAGCTAGAACAATGTAGAATATTACAGAGTCAGATAAGAAAATATGGAAAATACTTTCCCCAACGAGTGCAAGATAATGCTAGCTTGTCTCGGGGCTAATGCGTGTTTTCGGAGCAAAAATTTAGTTGCAGCTAAACGTCACAGATGGCGGCGCTGGTCCTACACAGTCGTTAGAATAATCAATTCACGAGACAGACTTTTTATCGCAATTCCGGATAAGAAAATATTTCCTGTTCTGCAAGCATCTTTCCTTGCCATTTCGGTCGACTTTGAACATTTTCACGGATCACTTGGGCTCGGATATGACCGAGTTAATTAGTACGGCAAGGGGTTAATAACTGTTTTCCTGCAAAGTATCGTAATGTCCGACGTAACTTGTAGAGAAATTAGGGGTAAGCTCCCGACACTTGGTCTTTAGAGTTCATTATGTCCCTTAATGTCGGCAATTACGGTCCCTGGTTCAGAAATTGGCTATCTGTATTCCGCCGAGAGGGTCGTGTTTACAAGCCAAGTCACGAATGTGTGTACTTTCCGGAAGTATAGAGCAACACATATCGCTATATCGTCGCTTACCAAGCAACGAGTCCATATCCCCCGGCTGATATCAGTGTCAATATCCTCCAGCTAATATCGTTTAGGGTTGTATACCTTAAAATGAAAATCCACTAAAAGGAACGTCGAAAAGAAAAAAAATATAACAAATATCTGCTTCACTCGGGACCTTTAAGTGTCTTGAAAGTTTGAACGAAGAAACTGGAAGAGTAGTTGAAGAACTGGTAAAAATTCATTAACCAGAGATCGGTAAAAATGGAACCAGAGGCTGCCAGGAGGAAGTACGAAGAGCCGAGGTTCGGACGAGAACTTTGAAATTTCTGGAAAGAAAAAAGAAAAAATTGAAAGGGGAGTTAAGCAATAGGGAAAGGTCATAGAATGGAAATAAGTGGAAATGGAGCAGCAGTCTGCCGAGAGAAGCAAGACAAACGTAGTAGAGACTAAATCTAAGGTTCTGATTTCAGTTTTGGGTACGCTTTCGAATTTTGAAAAAGGTGCTGATCGCAACATTGTTTTCGGCTCCTGCGAGGACAGTCTAATGAAATCGAGCTTGCAATTCGTAGAGTCAATATGTTAAAAAACGCAAAAATCTAAGAGACACGTGTTTTTTTTTTTAATCTGCAATGGTCCATATTTAAGAGGTGAAACAACCCCCCAAAGTTTATCGAAAATTCTATTTTTATCTTATACAATTTGTAGAGTCAATATCGAGGGGATATTCACTCACAAGTAAACATTCCCGTGTCCGCCGCCAATTTTATTGATTTTCATAAATGTTGAAGAACACAAAAATCTAAGAGACACGAGTTTTTTTTTTATCTGCAATGGTCCATATTTAAGGGGTAAAACAACCCCCCAAAGTTAGTCGAAAATTCGATTTTTATATGAATTTTCCTAGAAGCAGTGGAGGGATTTCGACGAAACTTGGCATAAACTTATTCTGTATAAAGACGGTGAAGACACAACATTGTTCAGGAATCAACACCTGAGGGGGGTGAACTACCCATCCGGTGAAATTTTCTCCTAATATCTATTAACCCTTTGAGCGCTGTCGACGCATATGTGCGTCCGACGTTTGGCCCAATATCGCGCGCACGGTCTAAGGAAATTCGCCCGTATGTCGATAGTGCTTAGCGCTCAAAGGGTTAAACGAGCACTCTTACTTAAGTTCTACTTACGCCATGTATTTGCTAACGAAAAATGAGGAAACCCGTGTTTTTTGCTTTTTGCCAATCTGAACGTCGCACTTTGAAAGTCCCGACAAAAGGTGGAGGAGCGGCCGAAGAATGGGCGACGCTTTCGGGCCTCTTGGAAGGATCCTATCGCAATATCGTCCCCGAGAGGTGGAAGGACCTCCTTTGGCCCCGGCACTCTAGTTCGCCGGAGTACATTATGTCCCTTAATGTCTGCAATTTCGCGCACCAAGTATCGCCACGTTAGAGAGGGTGGTGATCGATGTCGCGGAATTTTATGGAAACGCTTACGGCCCACTAACGTTAACGACCATCCGCAGCTCCTGCAGGAGGCGCGCTTCGGGTACTTCTTCGGCTCCTTTGCTCCTTTGCGCACCTGGATCGGATATCTCCCTCCGAACTTTGACCGATTTTCCCGTCTGTAAGGCCGAGAAGGAGGAGAGAAATTGCAGCCCCGTTCCCCTCAAAATTCCCGGGAATTAACATGAATACCGCAAACAGCTGGTTACGGAATCCTTCCTCGAATTTCAGGACTCTCCTTCCTCCCTCCCCCCCCGGAAAGAAATTAACATTTATTCCACGCGCCGGTCTGAAAATCAACTCCACCCCCTCCGGAGCGATGAAATTAGAATTTGAATTTCAAAAACCCTCGGCAAACGCGGCCCTTTCATCGACCATCCGGGAAAAATGATTCCTTTTCACTCGCTTTTTATCCTAACTAAGGTGAAGTGAAACGCGTCGAGGAACTTGATCGACCTCGGTAAAAAAGATTCTTCTAAATACTTATGTTGCCGACGTTGGCTTTTATGTTATAACACTTAATTGCCGAATTTCAAAAACCCTCGGCAAACGCGGCCCTTTCATCGACCATCCGGGAAAAATGATTCCTTTTCACTCGCTTTTTATCCTAACTAAGGTGAAGCGAAACGCGTCGAGGAACTTGATCGACCTCGGTAAAAAAGATTCTTCTAAATACTTATGTTGCCGACGTTGGCTTTTATGTTATAACACTTAATTGCGTCAAATAGTTTATAACTGGGTTAATTATAGCAGCAGGTTTTATGGAAAATTTAAGGAGAACCAGCCATTATTGGGGAGAACAATCGTTCCGGATGCTAGGAGGACCCCCGAATATAAAACCGTGTCCCAATTATTATTACACTTTTTATTAAACATTGAATACCCCTATTTGATAGGAATGCGCGACTGCTCTTCATTTAGAATGATTTGTTATCATAACATTTTCTTTGCGTTGAAGTTGATTATAAACATTGGCTGGCCATTTAATTTAACGATGCCTATCCTTTTCCGTGCATTATTTTTATTTTTATTGTATAGACTGTAGCTGATGGCTGTTCGATTTAGCGACGCCTTTTTTTTCTTTTAATACATTTTTTTCTTCGATAAAAATGATTGCAGCTTACATGGCTATTCGATTTAGCGCTTCTTTTTCTTTTTCTGGAAAATCGTCGAGAGAAAGGCATTCTTATTTTTATTATATTGACTGTAATAGATGGCTGTTCGATTTAGAGACGCCATTTTTTTTCCTTTTCATACACTTTTTCTTCCATAAAGACGACTGCAGCTTACGTGGCTATTCGATTTAGCGCTGCTTGACGCTTCTTCTTCATTTTCTGGCAAATCGTCGAGAGAAGGGCATTGCGTGTAATGGAGGTGCACCTCTGCAGTTCTGCTTACGCAGGCTCAAGGAATAAAAAGGGAGTCATTTGTAACCCGAATGAGCACTTTGGAGACGCTTCGATCCGGATGACAGTGATCGCCGAGTGCTCTCAAGACGGCTTCGCAAGTGCGGATCCGAGTGCGAATCGAAGTGCGAATCGTAAGCGGCGATGATCCTCCAGCAGGATTCTCCCTTGAAACATATAAGAGAGGAAAGCTCTCTCCTCGATGGCCTCGACACGTGGCGGAGAATACGGAAAGAAGGGTTTGATTTTCAGCGTACTTTGTCGAGGGCTGGGCCGCTTTCTGCAGCTTACTTGGGGAGCTTTTAAAGGAATCCAGGCGAAATTGGCCTCTGTTATCAGAGGCTCGAGGAGATTTTTCACTCTCGGCAACGAAATCATCGATAAGAAAATCGTTTTGGCAGATTTTGTACTCTTAGCGACAATCATTGATAAAGAAATTGTTAAGGCAGTTTTTTTATTAACGACGATATCATGGATAATGAAATCGCTAGGGCAGATTTTTTACTATTAGCGACGTAATAATTGATAAGAAAATCGCTATGGCAGATTTTCTACTCTTAGCGACGTAATCATTGATAAAGAAATTGTTAAGGCAGATTTTTTATTAGCGCCGATATCGTGGATAAAGAAATTGCTAGGGTAGATTTTTTACTATTAGCGATGTAATCATTGATAAAGAAATCGCTATGGCAGATTTTTTACTCTTAACGACGTAATCATTGATAAGATACTCTATATGGCAGATTGTTACACATAGCGACGTAATCATCGATACAATGCCCACTTTATCAAGCCAAAAGCAAAGTCGATGATTGACTTCTTAGGCCACAAGTTGAAATTAAATGATACTTAAAAAAAGTTCACGCAAAGTGTGTCAATATGAAAATATACAAATAAATGTAGACAGTAATCTGCACAAAAAAGAAAATAAGTATCGTTCTACTTTCCGAAATTTGTCCCTAGCATACCACGGGAATTACCACAAAAAGCTTCACTTGAAACATTTTTGTAATTTGAAAGCACAGCAATACAAAATTAAATTTGAATTTCGTTCGCTCTTCCAAGCACGTGGTAATCATTTTTCTAGAACTCCTTCGTATGTAATAAGGTCGAGGTCCATGCAGTTTTATGCCCCATATGCCATTCCCCTAACCGTCCAACGGTCTTATAATTCGTATAATATCGATTCCTCCCACCCTAACCCCCGACCTGCTCGTTTTCCCGGAGAAATTTCTCGATTTAGAACCCTGGAAAATCGGGAAACGTTCATAAGTGTCTTTCGCATGCCTCCCACGTGGCCGTCACTAACAGTGAGTTCGCAGCCATTGCACGTTGATATGCATAACTCCACCTTTCTCGATTCACAAGTCGCGATCATTTTCCATATTTTCTACATTTTCGACCTTCTTGATGTTTCCTACATTTTCGATGTTATCAACATTTTCCACATTTTTCTGGCTCATGAAGGGTGTTAGGAAAATGGTGGGCGCGGTTCACTCGACGCAATCCTTGTCGATAATGTAATCCAGAGGTTCTGCGCTATTTTTATGTCTACAGTGCATTGTTTACCTGTAGTAATTAAATAAAAAAAATAGCTAAATCGAAGGGGGTTAGTTGTCTTGAACTTACGTCGTAGAGAATACAGTGTGGCTGATACGCTATCCTTGTCCAAAATAGAGTCAAAACGTCCTGTACCATTCTTCTTTTCTACAGTGCATGGTTTACCTACGATTATTAATTAAAAAATAGGTAACTAGGCTCGTCGATTAGCTGAACGCGAATCGAAGAGGTCGCAATAAGTTGTCTTTTGTCTCTCACCGTAGACATCGAGCAGCTAATACGCTATCCTTGTCCAAAATAGTGCATAGTGCAAGTGCATGGTTTACCAATTATAATTGTAAAACAGCTAACTAGACGCGTCGAATAGTGATTATTCATTTAATAACATCTAACTAGGACCGTCGATTCGCAAATAGGTCTCAATGAGTCGTCTTTTGTCTCCACGTCAAAGACATCAGCGAGACTGATACGCGTTCGGCAAGTCGACGCGTCAGATTGCCCGTTTTTCAATCAATTATTACAGGTAAACAATGCACGGTGAAATAAAAAATAGCACCGCGTAAGCAACATCCACCATTTTTGTCCCGTCCTGTATATCGATCCCGTGTTCAAAGGGCCAGGAGGGATTTAACTCCCGAGAAATCGAGTCGAAAGACCCCTTTCTTGCGGCGCCCATTGAGGCTCGTTTCCTGGAGTAGTCGGTCCATTTGGAGCTCCGAGAGATCGGAAAATCGGAAAATTGGAAAATCGAAGAAATCGGGAAATCGGCCATGGCGAGTCTTTGCGGTATTTCAGCAAGACTGCAACTGGGTGACCGTTTCTATCCTGGCATTGGTCGAGGTCGACAGCTGGCGAAGATTATGACGAATGGTTCCCCGATGGACGGGATTCGCGTTCCTAGGCCAGTCGTCACTGACGTTCCGAGTGTCAAAGCCAGGAGACAAACTCGAGTAGCTAGCGAGACGTGACGGGGATCGATGGATCCTCCATTTCTTTTTTCCGCTTCGGCAAAAAGCATCGACCAGCACTCGGACCCCCAATGGTGACAATTCCCACTTAGATGAAGAGGTCACATCAATCGGGTCGAGATTTTAATCAATTTTATATAGACTAATCTGACGTCATAACAAGTAGACATGTAGGAACCTTCGCTCGAATGAATCATATTTAATGAGATCGATGGATGCTCCATTTCTTTTTTTTCCACTTCGGCAAAAAGCATCTACCAGCACTCGGACCCCCAATGGTGACAATTCCCACTTAGATGAAGAGGTCACATCAATCGGGTCGAGATTTTAATCAATTTTGTATAGACTAATTTGACGTCATAACAAGTAGACATGTAATGAATCATATTTAATGAGATCGATGGATCCTCCATTTCTTTTTTTTCCGCTTCGGCAAAAAGCATCTACCAGCACTCGGACTTCCAATGGTGACAATTCGCACTTAGATGAAGAGGTCACATCAATCGGGTCGAGATTTTAATCAATTTTATATAGACTAATCTGACGTCATAACAAGTAGACATGTAGGAACCTTCGCTCGAATGAATCATATTTAATGAGATCGATGGATGCTCCATTTCTTTTTTTTCCGCTTCGGCAAAAAGCATCGACCAGTACTCGGACCCCCAATGGTGACAATTCGCACTTAGACGAAGAGGTCACATCAATCGGGTCGAGATTTTAATCAATTTTATATAGACTAATCTGACGTCATAACAAGTAGACATGTCGGAACATTCGCTCGAATGAATCATATTTAATGAGATGTCTTTTTTATTTAGCCTAGACTAGATTCAAGATCACATATTTTTTTGTGAAAAATGAAATTTCACGAGCATCGGGTTCATCTTCGGGGCCTCCATAATCACGAGCTAATGTTTCAAATGATTAGGTGTATCCAGTTTGGCGAAAGCAAGTAATTGTCTTTTTTATTTAGCTTAGACTAGATTCAAGATCGGATATTTTTTTGTTAAAAATGAAATTTCACGAGCATAGGGTTCATCTTCAGGGCCTGCATAATCACGTGCTGAGGTTTCAAACGATTAGGGGCATCGAGTTTTATAAATACTTTTACGTATATATAGAACGACCCTTTCATATCACCTTAAGGACCTGTCATTGTCCCGAATGACGAGGACGAGCAGGGATCTCGAGAGCCGCAAAACCGCAAACGAATCCAGTCGAGTTACTCCCAAGTTTCGGTTGGCAGCGCATCGCTCCGTATAAATTCCCAGCTGGATATACACACTCCTGTTTCCTTAATTTCCATAACTTATTTACCGAAGTCCGAAGTTCGGTAACTGCTTCGAAACCTCTGGCCGAGACCTCGGTTACGCCGAGGGAACTCCGCCAATGACATTTCGAGAACTCCCCTCTAAGGCGGTTTCCATATAACGTTAGCATTATACAAGGCGTTTCAGGGAGGCAACAATGTTCGCAACCGCATCGTGCGTACTTACGGAACTACTTACTCTCCTAATTTGCATATGCTGTTCTAGGATCCTGGAAAGTAAGAGCAAGTCGAAATGCGCGAGGAGACGTTGCTCCAGACTCGCACTTATTTCCCTTCTTTCGTATCACCTTAAGGTGACATGAAAGAGTCAGCCTATATATACACATACATACATACATGCATATATATAAATCCTACGCCGCATCGTTACGTGGAAAAAATTATATTAATTATATAAATTAAAATCATGTGTCGGATCATACGGACCTTATGGCCCTGAAGATCCACATAATACAAGTACATCTGTTCTAAAATTCATATTATCACTTAAAATCACGTGTCTATGAAAATCTACAGTTTTCTATTTCCATCCAACCACATAAAAAAAAAAAATTAAAAACTCAATTCGAAAACAACATTTTATTTGGCGAGCACCCAAAGTGCTCATTGGACCTCTCGTCAGCATTTCAGCGCTCGCCAAATAAAATATTATCTTCAAACTAAGTTTATAATTTTTTTCATTTGATCATATTTAGTATCGTTTCATTTGATTACATGAAAATAGAAAACTGTAGATTCTCATAGACCCATGACTTTAAGTAATAATATCAATTTTATAATAGACATACTTTACGTGGAACAAAATGTGCCACAATTTGTCAATAATATCTGATTTGAGTGTTTAATAAAATGCAAGTACTAACATACCTTGCGAAAATAGTTTCCATTTGTCATTAAAAAAAAAATAATAAAAATTGAATTATTTTTGCAATTCAAGAGAGGAACAAGAGTGTATTTGGGGAAGTGTTTTTTTAACACCTGAAGTGACTTTTGAGGTTATACCGACCTGATGGCACTGAAGATCTCGTGGAAGCCGGTGCCCTGATGACTAGGTGCATCACAGGTTGGCAGGGGGTGCAGCAGGGGCAGTCTATGACAGAGGACGCTGTCGCTGTTCCTCTTGCTGCTGCCGTTGCTGTCGCGATCTCTGTCATTGGGCGGTAATGGACCATTCCCGGAGCCTGGTCCTGGACCCAGTCCAAACCCTAGCGGAAGTCGCGGCAGGGTGGCTGGCCTGGTTAAACTTCCGTAAGCTGTCAAAGCGCCTCTTGGAAGAGAGGAATAGCAGCGGTTTAAGGGTAGCGTGCCCAGGGTGCTCGATGCACATCCGCTGCTGCCAGATCCCGAGCCCGAGCCTGCACAAACAGTCATTTCGTCGCATAACACTGCCAGCCGCAACGTACACACCGCATAAACCGTATACGCACTTAACGCTCAAGAGCACTCAAAACCCGCCTAACAATATTCCGGTATTTGAGCAAGGGGCCCGCTGGAGAACGAGAGCTAACGCCGTTCTAATTAACGTTTCTCCCCCTCGATGCAAATGGATTGTCTTGTACATAACGGGAGAATTGAATGTTGTACGATACAATATGGGTGCAATGGGTATTGATACTCATCTTGGATTTTTTGGGATACCCCTGGATGGCTCATTATGTTCTAATTAACATTTTCCCCCCTCGATGCAAATGGATTGTCTTGTACATAACGGGAGAATTGTATGTTGTACGATACAGTATGGGTGCAATAGATATTGATACTCATCTTGGATTTTTTGGGATACTTCTGGATGGCTCATTATGTTCTAATTAACATTTTTGTCCTTCGATGCAAATAGATTATCTGGTAGATAATGATAGAATTGTACGTTGTACGATACAATATGGGTGCAATGAGTGTTGATACTCATCTTGGATTTTTTGGGATGCCTCTAGGTGCCTCATTACGTTCTAATTAATATTTTCCTCCCTCGATGCAAATGGATTGTCTTGTACATAACGGGAGAATTGTATGTTGTACGATACAATATCGATGCAATGGGTATTGATACCCATATTTAAAGGGTTAAATTTCCTGAATTTCCAAATAAATAGTCCCTTGTCGAGAAGACTCGGTGATTTTCTGACGTGCATAAAGTGGGAACTGGCTGACGCGATTTTTCCAACATGGCGGCGCAGTTCGTTTTAAGATGGCGGCGCAACGACGCGATCCTTTCAACATGGCGACGCCAAAGGAGAATGAAGCCGAAGGGTTCGCGCTGCGCCTTGACATCGCCAGGGACGAAAGGCAAGTTTCGAGTGCATTAAAGTAAATGCGAGGGGCGGTTTGGAGCACATTTATGACGAGAAGCGAAGGGTCAGGGCGAATTGAAAGAGTGGCTCGAGCCGCATTTACGATTCAAGAGGGAAGTCCAGGTGAGCTCCCTGACGTGGCGATAAAATTCTTATGAATCCCTAAGGAGCCCACATTAGGAATTTACAGTGGGACACACACCTAGAGTCCCGTGTAAGCGACTGGCCGATTATGGGATCATATGAGTCTTGCATAGGCAAGATGGCGTCCTCGCCAGGGAAGAATGGCTTTCTGGAATTACCTGGAAGGTCCTTATTCCAAGACCACCGCGGGGAATCGCGAGAAATGGATGGGGAAGTTCCTTGTTAATTAAGTTGTGCGCGGAAAAAAATTATTTGGTTAGCATTACCACAGCAAGGTGGCTAAAATGAGGGGATCACATGAGTCTTGCATACGCAAGATGGCGTCCTCACCAGGGAAGAATGGCTTTCTGGGATTACCTAGGAGGTCCTTATTCCATTATCACAATTCTCTTCCTGACCACTCTTCCCTTTTCGCGTGGTTCAGCACCTCTAATGATCGTGGGAAATTTTTCTAATGAATTAGAAAATACTCTTAAACATTGGGATCCACTTTGCCAGGATTGGGAGGAGGGAGAATCGCGAAAGAGACGTTCAGGAAAGTGGTGGAGTACCGGGTTGATGGAAAAGGTTCTTCGGGAGCATCGCCGATCGATGGATTTGCGATACATTTGCATATGGTATGTTGTATGACGTTATGTCAAGGAGGCTCCCTGCACGCGGCACGGTATGCTCTTATCCATCGTCTTCCATCATACTTACCTCGGAGGTACGTACGGAAAGTTTAATGTTCTGGACCGGCTGGAGATAAATCCAGACAGTAAACTACTCCGGATTCAGCCTTTCGGCCCGTCTTCCTCGCCTCTCATGATCGCAGGAGAGACTCGGAAGGGGCAAAAAGGAACGAAAAGTCTACCGTAAGAAGTCACCTCGAAAGATTCTCCAGGAAGAGCAAGAAAACTGCCCAGGGAGGTCACGGTTTGGAAATGAAGAAATATAAACGTAGAAAAATAAATCGGTTCATCGAATGAAATAGTTTCATTTGGTTAATTTGCAGGATTGGCGTAAATCGGTTTATTTTTTTTTAATAAAGAAATGGAAGAAAATAGAAATATACACGCAGAGGAATAAATCGGTTCAGCGAATGAAATCGTTTCATTTGGTTAATTTGCAGAATTGGCGTAAATCGTTTTTTTTTTTAATAAAGAAATGGAAGAAAATAGAAATATATACGCAGAAGAATAAATCGGTTCATCGAATGAAATCTTTTCATTTGGTTAATTTGCAGGATTGGCGTAAATCCGTTTTTTCTTTTAATAATAAAAATAAATGTAATCGTAACTCAAGGATTTCGATTATTCGCCGGATCGCGGGAGGATAGCGATAAGCCGTAATCGCGATAATTTGGAATAAAAAAAAATTATATCCAGGGCCGAGTTGGGACTTTGGATAAACGTTAGGTGTGTATATAGGGAGCGTAAATAAAGATAAATGTAATCGTAACTCAAGGATTTCGATTTTTTGCCGAATCGGGGGGGATCGCGATAAGCCGTTCGACGGCGGGATCTGATCCTTGATACATCCTTGAAGGATCTCCCACGTCCTGCGTTAACGAGCGAGGGTGTAGAAAAGAATACACGGGAGGGCCGAGGGGAATCCGATTATCCCGGATCTCCAGGAGATCCCCGAGTATCCGAGACGATCCCGGTCTCAAGGGTGGACTCGTTCGAGGCGAACAAACTTCGGGGAATATCTCCGGGATATCCTTGGAATATCCTCGGAATATCCTTGGAATATCCACTGTTCGCCTCCGAATCGCTCCTTGAAAGGGAGAGCCCCGAGTGATTCAGGGCTTTATAATTGTCCCCTCCACGGGCCGCGAAGGAACGGCAACAACAACAAGAACAAGCCGAACAGTCGCGGGATTACTACCCTCCGACACTTGGCAAACTCTCGTTTGTCTAAGTGAACGAGACTGGCTGGAACACCGGGACGGAAGGATGAGTCGAGGACTCATTTAGATATCTCTGCTGGGGAGGATTGCCAGGCGTTGTAACGAGTAAACCAAGTAGGGCTCTACACCTTCAGGGAAATGCCGGTTCGCTGTAGGGCCTCGAAAAACCGATAAATTATTTCATTTATGTAATTCTCCTCTCTACGCGTTTGCCACCTGTTAGTGAAATTGTACGAGGCGTTCGAAATGATGCATCGAGTCTTATGGATGCTGAGGAGAACTTATTAATGATAAGGCTCGATTTTGTGACAAAATGAATATTTAAAATAATTAAGGATAAGAAAACAAAACAAGTTTGAAAAATAGGAACACCTTGCAGGGCTCGGAAAACCGAGAAATTATTTCAATTACGAAATTATTGATACTTTGTATTATAGGCACTGCTTGATGAAATTGTATGACGTGTTCGAAATGATGCATCGACTCTTATGGATGCTGAGGAGAACTTATTAATAATAAGGCTCGATTTTGTGACAAAATGAATATTTAAATTAATAAAGGATAAGAAAACAAAACAAGGTTGCGAAAGTTTGAAAAATAGGAACACCTTGCAGGGCTAGAAAGGCTGATATATTGTTTGGATTATGAAATTATTAATACTTTGTATTATAGGCACTGCTTAATGAAATTGTACGAAATGATGTGTCGAGTTATACGGACCTTGAAAAGAACTTATTAAAGTTAAGGCTCGATTTTCATAAAGATGAGAATGTTTAAATTAATCGAAGATAAGAAAACAAAACAAGGTTGCCAAAGTTTGAAAAAGAACATAATAAAAATAAGATTCGATTCTGAAAAGATGTATTATTGAAATTGCGTATCGAATAATATGGATGCTGAAGAGAACCTACTAAAAATAAGGCTCGATTTTGTGAAAAAAGAATATTTAAGTTAATCGAGGATAAAAAACAACGCAGGATTGCGAAAGTTTAAAAACTGACGACACCTCGGAGGTATAAAAAAAAATCCAATAAATTATTTCCAGGGCGAAATTCTTGATACTTCGTATTGCAGGCACTTCTTATTGAAAATATATGTGGAGGTGGAAATGATGTATCATAACCTTTATGGATATTGAAGAGTACATACAAGAGCTGGCTGGAAAGTAAAGTCCAATTAAACGCATCGCGAAACGCGAGATCGTTTAAATAAATCGAGGATAAGAAAGCTTAACACAGGACTGCGAAAGCTTGATAAGTGGCAACACGCTGCAGAGGTTCGGAAAGCCGATAAATTATTTACAAAATTTTCCTTATCATATATTAGACCCCTGTTACAAGAAACACGGGCCATTAGAAATGACTTATCCACCCATCGTCCCGATCGCTAAATTATTATTAATTTATTAGCGAGCATTATTCGCGATCATATGCATAAAATAATCTAACGCGTTGACAAGTTACAATGAAACGGCAGGACGTTATATGCAGGTCATTTACATATTTTCCGATAGTCAATAATCGAGGTACCGTGTACGTCATTCCAAGGCAAGTGGTTATGAACTTTTTTGTGGCGACAACGAGAGTTGGACATTAAAGTGACAATACTCGAGGTAGCAGTAATCGGCGAAGGTTGAAAAGCCATTCGATGACCGGATGTCATTCGAGATATCTCCTAATGAACTCCCATACCCTGGTTTAATGAATAGTGGACGTAGGAGGGATATAGCCGAAGGATCGTTGAAGAGGAATTCGATTACGGCGTCTCTTCGGCACGGCCACGGTTCTCCTCCAAATTGGCCTTGGAACTCTCGGGTCCATAATTGCCCCTCTAAGGACCAAGATCCCCGTAATTTGGAAACAAGTTTAAAAAGTCTTGCTTTTTCCTTCGAGAACCCGTTCATCTCCGAGGTACTCTTCCAGATTCCCGGCCCGTAACCTTCGACGCGTTATGGATGCCGAAGAGCATCTTCAGCAGTGGGCTAATAACAAAGTCCAGTTTAACGATTTATTCCCTGAAAAGTGCCTCGTATATAGGATCTTTTAAATGAATCGAGGATAAGAGAGCTCAAGGTATTAGCCTGTTGTAACACTTAAGATGATATGAAAGGCGCTGCGAAATTTAATCGACGTCGAGAAATTAAAATTCATCTATACCCGTTTTGGTGGGCTAATAACAAAGGCCAGTTTAACGATTTATTCGTCGGCAAGTGCCTCGTACCTGGGATATTTTAACGCTATTTCTACCAAAGGTGTCAAAAAGTTTAATAATTCTTTCTCAATTAATGTTTTGAGTTCTCGTATAATAATTGTTAAATTTATTTAGCGGTATCATTCTCCTCCAGCTCATCAAAACCTTTTGGTCGAAATAGGTATACACAAAATCGTGGTCCATGATAAATAAATCAATTTTAGATGAAAAATAAAATTTCACGATCATCGCGATCTTCTTTAGGGCTTCCATAATCACGAGCTAAACTTTCAAATGATATAGGTGTATCCAATTTGGAAAAATCAAGAAAATGTCCTTTTTATTTAGTCTAGACTAGACCCAAGATCACATTTTGTTGTAAAAAATAAAATTTCGCGATCATCGCGATCTTCTTTAGGGCTTCCATAATCACGAGCTAAACTTTCAAATGATTAGGGGCGTCAAGTTTTATAAATATTTTCACGTTTTGTATATATGTACAATGACCCTTTCATATCACCTTAAAGGAAGATTGCGAAACTTCGGAAAGGGATTCAATTCTACCGGTTGGTTCGGATACCGGCGGAGTATCCGCGTTTCTTGACCAAATTGATCTTTGGAACTCGGGTGTCCATAATTGCGTTCCCGGAGTTCGCGGAAGGAACGGCAACAACAACAAGAACATCCGAAACAACCGCGGGATTACTGCTCCCGCGTGTTTGAACTTGGCCGAACTCTCGTTTGTTCAAGCGAACGGGGTTAGGTGGTGGCTCGGGGCTCCGAAGGAAATTGAGAACTGGAAGTAGCCCAACAAAGAAGGGTTGCTAAACGCTCCGGTGAATCAAGAGAGGGAGAGAAAGAGGGAACGATCGAGCGATACAGGGTGAGTCCTATGAAAGGTCCAAAACCGATGGGGGATCGATGATAAGAAAAATATCCCGTGTGTACCTCCACAATTTTTGCTTCTTTCTAACATATGTTGTATATAAATAATATGTTTGTTTTATGTATGTACGTATGTTGTGCATGTGTGTTTCTTTTAAATAATATGTTTATATGTATATGTTGTATAGAGTATGTATGTATGTTGTGCATGTGTGTTTCTTTTAAATAATATGTTTATATGTATATGTTGTATAGAGTATGTATGTATGTTGTGCATGTGTGTTTCTTTTAAATAATATGTTTATATGTATATGTTGTATAGAGTATGTATGTATGTTGTGCATGTGTGTTTCTTTTAAATAATATGTTTATATGTATATGTTGTATAGGAATAAGACACTTTTTTTAAGGGTATTGGATCGAATTATCATTACGGTCAGATCAAGAGTTCGTGCATCCTGCATCCACAGTGGAAAGAAAATAGCAATAAATTAGCAATAAATTCTGTAACAAATTTTATTGAATTGTCCTAATGTGGCAATGCCAGCTTTATGGACATTGGAAAGACGTATCTATTCAGTCGATCAACAGAGATAAAGCAGTAATCATAAATTCGACTTTCTATCATATGTGATCGAATCGGTCGAAATAGTATCATTCACTATTTTGTGTTTTGCAAATCACAAATAAATGAATGTTCATTTAATAATCATCCGCAAGATAACTACAAGTTTCAGATAAGATGATTAGATGATTGATATTTTTTAAGACGACTTTATATCATGACATGTAATCGTATCGGTAAAGATAATCATTCACTATGTTTTGCAAATCACAAATAAATGAATGTTCATTTACCGCTCATCAGCAAGGTACCTACAAGTTTCAGATAATACGATTAGAAGTTGGATATTTTTTAATAACTAGTTCATAACGACCAAACAACCTTATGACAGATAAATAATTCCGCATTGATAAACGATTAATGAACTAGAAATTTCGAGGTATCCACAAAAAGGGAATTAGGGTTAAAGGGTGTTATCAAGGTTCTGCACTCGAATCTAGGGGTGGAGGGAGGGGGCATGATTATGTTATTCGAAAGCGGAAATTTAGTTGAGAAATGTCATTTGCAAGTAGGTCTAACATAACTCGGGAAACGAGCAATGTTCTCGAGCTCCCTCGCAAAGAACCTCCCTCGACCGGGGAATTTCTAGATTTTATGGAAACTGTGCGAGTAGTAACAAAGGTCCATGATATAAATTTCGTAATTCATCGTTTATGAGGAATGCGCGAGTTCCAAGAACGAAATGAAAGTTCCTCCGTATTTTCCGACCGCCTTTTCAGGTCGGCGCCATTTTCAGGAGGCACTCCTTGCAATATCCCTTTGGTTATCCGCGTTTGCCTAACTTCTCTCGTAACGCTTCATAACGTTTGATTGTTACGACTTTCCTGGGCGACAAAAAAAGGAAAGAAGAATATTCGCGCATGCCTAGGCCCCGTTTGGAACGCAGAGATAACGTATCACGTCGATGATTAAGGTGATATGAAAGTGCGATATATACATAACAAAAAGTGAAAATATATATAAAATCTTTCTCCAAACTGGGTGCACCAAGTTATCTAAAACCTTAACACGTGATTATGGAGGCTCTAAGGAAGAACGCTCTGCCCGTGAAATTTCATTTTTCAAGAATAAAAAAAAAATATCTTCTTTTGGTTCTTCTCTGAGATAAGTATCAAATTTTTTTTAGAAAGAAGAAATTTTACGTGCAGCGCGTTATTCCTTAGGACCTCCATAATCACGTGTTAAAGCTTCAGATAATACGGTGCACCCAGTTTGGAGAAAAGTTTTATAAATATTTGGCCTTTTTGTTATGTGTACATCGCATTTTCATATCACCTTAAGTCGAAGCAAATTCCTAGCGACGATGGACGGAAACCGTTCTGACGAGTGAAGAGGAGGACGAGAGGTTGGAATGGAAGGAGAGGAAGGTAGAATGATTAATATGTTATTTGCGAGCGGAAATTCAGTTGGAAAGTGTCGTTTGCGAGGAGGTCCGACATAGCTCGGGAAATGGCCGGCATACTCAAGGATCCTCCAGTTCACCTAGTTCGTGTAACCATCCTTAAGGTGATATGAAAGTATGATATATACGTACCGAAAAGTCCAAATATTTATTAAACTTTTCTCCAAACCGGGTGCTCCAAATTATCTAAAACTTTAACACGTGATTATGGAGGCTCTAAGGAAGAACGCGCTGCCCATGAAATTTCACTTTTCGAAAAAAATATCATCTTTTGCTTCGTGTCCGAAATAGAGAACTTTTTTTGAAAAATGAAATTTCACGAGCATAGCGTTCTTCCTTATGGCCTTCGTAATCACGTGCTAAAGTGTCAAATGATTCGGTGCCCCCAATTTCGAGAAGAGTTTCATAAATATATTGATTTTTTGGTATGGATATATGACACTTTCAAATTACCTTAAAACCGTGACAATGATAATTTCTGCTTGTCTAAAAATTTTGCTTCGTGTCCGAAATAAATAGAGAACTTTTTTCGAAAAATGAAATTTCACGAGCACTGAGTTCTTCCTTAAAGCTTTCATAATCACGTGCTGAAGTGTCAAATGATTAGGTGCACCCAATTTCGCTCGAAAAGTTTCATAAATATTTTGACTTTTTGGTATGGATATATGACACTTTCATATCACCTTAACACCGTGACAATGATAATTTCTGCTTGTCTAAAAATATCGTCTTTTGCTTCGTGTCCGAAATAGAGAACTTTTTTTGAAAAATGAAATTTCACGAGCATCGCGTTCTTCCTTAGGGCCTACATAATCACGTGTAAAAATGACAAATAATTCGGTGCCCCTAGTTTGGAGAAAAGTTATAGAAATACACTGACGTTTCATATGTATAGAATGACCCTTTCATATCGCCTTAAGCACCCTGAGAAGAAGACCTTATTACTGATCAGGCTTGCGACGAGTTCTTGCCGAGAACCTGCTGTCAGCCACTTCCTGCTCGAGATGGATGAACTCGATTTTTCTGCCGATCGGACTCTCCTGTCTCTGGAGGTAAGATACGCAGCGGAGCAATTCGTATTCGCGATGGTTCCTTTTGTACCTTTCTCGGTTATTTCCTGCCGGGTAATTAGTTCCCCATAAGCCTAATCGCAAGGAGGTGTACTTTTCCGAGAGGGTCATCCTGGCGGAAGATCTCGTACGATGCTTTAGAAATAAGTAAAAAATATAGGAAAATAAATTAAACACCTGTCCTCCGAGTCATCGCAGACGGGCTCTTGATAATTCCTCTGATAATCTCATTTCTAGACGGAAACGCAAAAGCTCTTTCTTATCTCTTCAAAAAAACAAATGAGAAATTGAACGAAAAGTCCCGTCGACAGAACTAGCAGAGTATGTTACTAGAGCAAGAACGGAATTTATTAATCTTTTAAATTATTATCAGATTGCTTCGTCGTACTTCTTCAAAGTAATGCTATAAAATCGATTTTTATGATTAATAAAATTTAAATTAAATTCAGTCGTCGAGAGTTTTATGTTTGTGACATAAAGAAAGATTGAGAATACGGGAACAAATGACGTACCTATGTATTTTATTGGGTATTTACCCCAGTACATTATTTATGGTTGATAACCAGGGTAAGATTCCTTTATTGTTTCAATATTTTGTCATGTAATTTTAAATGACCGTCATTTTATCACAACCTAAGATATTTCTAAAGTTGAAGAAAGTGCAGGTATTTGCAAGTGAATTCAGAACAATTTTACCGGCAATTATTTTGTTCTTAGATATCTTTGGAGAAAATGTTTAAAAAACTTCATTCTATAATGACCCTTTCATATCACCTTATAGAGCGGGAATGGAAGATTAAAATGGTTTCATGCTACTGTCACAATTTCAATCAATTTCTGTGTCAGTGGAAATGCGGTATGCAAATGATAATATTTATTTTTTAACAGGGTACATAGGCAAAATTAAAGAGTGGGAATGGAAGATTAAAATGATTTCATGCTACTGTCACAATGTTGACCAATTTCTGTGTCAGTGAAAATGCGACTTGCGAATAATACTATTTTTTGTTTAACAGTGTACGTAGACAAAATTAAAGAGTGGGAATGGAAGATTATAATGATTTCATGCTTCACAATGTTGACCAATTTCTGTGTCAGTGGAAATGCGGTTTACGAATTATAATATTTATTTTTTAATAGGGTACGTAGGCAAAGTTGAAGAGTGGAAATGGAGGATTAAAATGATTTCATGCTACTGTCACAATGTTGACCAATTTCTGTGTCAGTGGAAATGCGGTCTGCGAATAATAATATTTTTTTGTTTAATAGGCTATGTAGGCAAAATTAAAGAGTGGGAATGGAGGATTAAAATGATTTCATGCTACTGTCACAATGTTTACCAATTTCAAAGTCAGTGGAAATGCGGTTTACGAATTATAATATTTATTTTTTAACAGGGTACGTAGGCAAAATTAAAGAGTGGAAATGGAGGATTAAAATGATTTCATGCTACGAATTATATATTATTACGAATTATATAATACGAATTATATAATATTTATTTTTTAACAGGGTACGTATGCTAAATTAAAGAGTGGGAAATGAAGATTAAAATGATTTCATGCTACTGTCACAATGTTGACCAATTTCTGTGTCAGTGGAAATGCGGTTTGCGAGGAGATTCGGAGATGATACGGAGTGTCGGGAATTTCCTCCGAGATATTCAGGCATAAATAAAAATGAGAGAGACTCAGCTCGCAGCCGCAATGCTCCCGAGTTTCAATCGAGGAATGGCCAAGTTCCCGGCACAGCATCTTCCTCGAGAAAAAGCTCGGCCCGGAATTCGCTCGCGGTCCACGAATGCCGTCGAAACGGTAGCAATTACGGAGCCGCGAGGATTCCTCGGCGTGCCACGACGTCGTTATTTCGTTTTACGGTAATTGGGGTACGTGGTGTCGTTTCCAGAAGTTCCATTGAGTTCAGGACCCTCTTCGGTTAGTCGCAGCCTCGAACGAGAAGGTACTTCGCCGACGATATTTGGGAACTCTCGGGAGTTACTATCGACGCGGCGAAAGAGGAACGCACAGACCAAATAAGTGAACTAAGTGTATTAGATGCGACCGTGAAAAGGAAAGCGAGAAATTCCGAAGACATTTCCCAACTATTACTTAACATATTTTTAGAAAATATTTCAAATTACCGGCGGATGCACTGAGAGAAAAAAAATCATTCACCGGAGAAATGTTTTTTTTAACCAGTGGCAATGAAATTTATGTCAATGTGCGAAAGAGGAATGTACAGACGAAATAAGTGACCTAAGTGTATTAGATGCGGCCGTGAAAAGGAAAGCGAGAAATTCCGAAGGCATTTCCACACTATTACTTAACATATTTTTAGTAAATATTTCAAATTACCGGAGGATGCACTGAGAGAAAAAAAATCATTGGCCCGAAGAAATGTTTCTTTAACCAGTGGCAATGAAGTTTTTGTCAATGCGCGAAAGAGGAATGTACAGACCAAATAAGTGAACTAAATGTATTAGATGTGACCGTGAAAAGGAAATATTTTATATATGTTTTTATATATATTTTTAATAAATATTTCAAATTACCGGCGAATGCACCGAGAGAATAAAAATCATTGATCCAAAGAAATTATATATACATACATATTTTGAGATATCACGTGAATATAGTTGTTAATCTAGGTGACATCGATGATGCAAGTGTTTAAAATTTATAGGAGCACTTGGAATAACAATGAATAGTGGACGTGTTAAATTTACAATAAATGCTCGAAACCTGAACACTTAGAAATATTTCTTCAAACCTGAACACTTGAAAATGTTTTCACGGTACCTTTTACAGTACTTCTTTAAATTTCATACATTTCTTCTGAATGTAACGTGCACACGATTCGTTATCATTTCGTGTGTAAATAATCCCCGTATCGACGAATTAATTAGTTCCTGCCTGTTCGTAGAATTCGCCGCGTAGAATTAAAAATAAAAATGTCGATGAAAAGTATTTGCAGAAATGAAAATAAAAGGAGGACAGCCTTTTAAGGAACTTAAATAGCCGTATCGTGGACATTACTAAAAACAACAGCCATGTTTATATATAAACTTTTTCCCGTAATAGGCCAAATTATCGCCTCGAAAAATATTTCTCTCGCTTCTTGTTCATTTATTCTGGTTTTTATTGGGTCGGTCTTTTTATCGTTCTTTCTAGGGTCACTAGGTCACGTGTTTCAGCGAATCGCGTAGTAAATCGGTAGCACGAAGTGGATGAATAGAGAAATCGCCAGCAAAGCCTCGATAAACCAAATGGTAGCCTGGGGAGCCAAGATAAAGAGGATAACTTGATAGTACACTTGGTGGGACTGTTTAGATACCGGCAATGTAACATTTCAGACCGCTATGTACATTGCGTGACCACTCGGCAATAATTCCAATAAACAAACGGCCATTGCTATGAAAAATGAAATTTTCATAACAACGATTAAACAGTAAATCCTTGTTAAATGGAGAACCAAGAATTTAGGACCTTTTTTCCCTACTTCTTCATTTCGGATATAGGAACATTTGATAATGTGTCTCGAATTTGATAAATAAATAAGTCGTTAACAAGAAGAATTAATCCTTCGACTGCAAAATGAGTATATACGTCCATAATTTCGGTCTACTATTGCTTGCTCGGAAGAGCTGATCAACTGCAATAAAACTTGTAATTAACATTTCAGAACAGTTTCACCGATTCTACAAATTTAGTTCGCCGTAGGAAAAACGCGTTTCCATTTCGGGGGTTCGTTTTGATAATATGAGAAAATAAAAAAAAACAACAAAAGAACGTTAGCCGCGAATTATCGGAGCGTTTTCGTTCCGGTCGGAAGAGCTGATCAACTGTGGACTCTGACGTGGTTTAACCCCTTAAGCATGAAATACCGGCGAGGGAAGTTGCACGCGAAATAAACCGAAGAAACTTATGCTCGGGAAATACTCGAGTTCGTGCTCCTTCCTCTGTGCTCGTTAATCCCGCCCCATGGCGTTCCCTCGGGATCTCGTTAATCCCGTCTTGGTGGTTAAAGCTCCTACGGATCAAATGTCCAACGAACAGGAGTACAACCTCGGCTGGTGTCTACGTATGTACGATCCGTGGTCTCCCGTGATGCGTAATAATCATACATATAACAAATAAAGACCTCCAATGCTTTCCTAGCCTCTAACATTTATTTTGACATGTACGAAGGCATCTATCCGCACCTAAAAGGATAGATGCCTTAGTTTAACCCTTCGGCTATTAAAAGCGCCTAAAGGCGTCCGACATTTGGTCCAAAATTGCTTGCACGGTCAGACGAATTTCGCCCATATGTCGAAATGACTCCGTCTTGAAAGAGTTAAAGTCCGGTCATTATATTTTATGTCATATATCATAAGTCATTATATTTTGTTATATATATTTTTTTTTAAACTTATATGTACAAGCTTTTATTTCCAATATTTTTTTCTTTTCTTCTGACAGACATTATTTACGTGATTTTTATTCGCGTAAAACGAATCTACGTGGAATGGATACTCCGCGTAAATTGAAGGACGCTTGTACCTGCGTTAACCATTAAAAACTATTTTTGTTAATTTCTATAAGTTTAAAGATAACTTGAAAACTGTTTCCGTTAACTTATCTAAGATTAAAAACACGATTTTTCAAACAAAATGATTATGATTTCATTTATTTTCCCTTAGGGCATTTATGCGTTCACCCCGAGGGGGGTAGATGTCCAAATCGGGACCTTTCATATTTTTGTCAATTTCTATAAGTTTAAAGATAACTCGAAAACTGTTTTCGTTAACTTTGCTAAGATTAAAAAGAGAACTTTTCCAACAAATTGATTATGATTTCATTTTTTTCCCCTTAGAGCATCTATCCTCCCCCCGAGGGGGATAGATGTCCAAATCAAGAACTTTAATATTCTCGTTCTATTATAACAACTATTAATCCTAGGCAAACAATTGAAGAATATAATGAAGATAAAATACTATGGTGTAACATGTACATGAAATTGTTTGGAAAGGGAGGGAAATAACGTCTTTAGAAGTACACGTTGAAAAGGTACGCGTTTGTCCGTACTTCACCCTACAAGAGATTTGTAAAGAATAAGGGGAATTTTTGCAGCTTATCAGGAGTCCTGATTAGACACTATCCAGATACAAAGGGAAGCCCTCGAGCTCTCGTTTAGTCGAGAAGACAATTCCGATGGCGTCGGTGTTTCCGGCGAGTACGAAATGTCAGCGTTAATCGTTTAACGAGGAAACTCTGGAAGAGTGACGCAGAAGATCCGAGGGAAACAATGAGAGAGATACCCCGTCGTCTTTTCCCGGCTTTTCCCGAAGTTCCGGTCTCACCCCCAACTGTCGCCGAGTTATGAGACGTTATTCGAATGCGGGGGACATTTTATTTAAATTTCCTACCTAGGAGAAAGAGGAACGCGGTCCACTTCCTCCGGCCGAGAAAGTTATGGCGTAACTCCCCTCTATTTGCGCTTATTTTTGCTTATCAAACCGCTTTCCAGAGGGGACTACGCCGCCACCATTTCTCACGACGCGCCGAAGTCCCCATTATCAAGATATTTACCCGAGGAAACTTCCGCGAGTACTTTTGGATTTTTGCGAAAACTCCACGGACGACAAAAAGTAGGATTATTAATTTTCCTTTGTTCTCCGGCGGGCTCCTAAAAAGACGCGCCAAGTTTCTTCGCCGATTCGAATTAAGGGGGTTTCTCCACCGTAAAATGTATTTTAAATAATGTTGGGTCTATTTGCGCTTATTTTTGCTTATCAAACCGCTTTCCAGAGGGGACTACGCCGCCACCATTTCTCACGACGCGCCGAAGTCCCCATTATCACGATATTTACCCGAGGAAACTTCCGCGAGTACTTTTGGATTTTTGCGAAAACTCCACGGACGACAAAAAGTAGGATTATTAATTTTCCTTTGTTCTCCGGCGGGCTCCTAAAAAGACGCGCCAAGTTTCTTCGCCGATTCGAATTAAGGGGGTTTCTCCACCGTAAAATGTATTTTAAATAATGTTGGGTCTATTTGCGCTTATTTTTGCTTATCAAACCGCTTTCCAGAGGGGACTACGCCGCCACCATTTCTCACGACGCGCCGAAGTCCCTATTATTAGGAAACTCGGTAGAGTTTCGCGCCAAATATATATATAGAGACGCGAAACTCAGACCTAGTCATTATCTGCGATGTTCAGCCTGGTCAAGATATTTACCCGAGAAAATTTCTGCGAGTACTTTTGGATTTTTGCGAAAACTCCACGGACGACAAAAAGTCGGATTATGATTTTTCCTTTGTTCTCCGGCGGGCTCCTAAAAAGACGCGCAATGTTTCTTCTCCGATTCGAATTAAGGGGTTGTCCACCGTGAAATGTAGTTTAAACAATGTTCGGTCAAAAGAGAATAAAATATTATATATGTTGCCAATCCAATATATAGGTTGACTCTTTCTTATCACCTTAAGGCCGAACGTCGCTTGTCACCTTAAGCTGATATGAAAAAGTCAGCCTATATACATCTAAGAAATCAAATCGACCCGCCATGTTGGTTCTAGTCCAAGATAAATAAATAAATTTTCTATGAAAAATGAAATTTCCGAGTTTCAAGACCTACTTTAGGGCCTCCATATTCACGTGGCAAAATTTAAAACAAATCGGTACACCCAATTTGGGGAATACCGTCACCAACAATTTGACCTCTCGGATGTATATAGGCTGACTCTTTCATATCACCTTAAGATCGAACGTCGCTTATCACCTTAAGCTGACATGAAAAAGTCAGCCTATATACATCTAAGAAATCAAATGTTGGATCTAGTCCGTGATAAATAAATAAATTTTCTATGAAAAATGAAATTTCCGAGTTTCAATTTGACCTCTCGGATGTATATAGGCTGACTCTTTCATATCACCATAAAGCCTTGCCTCGCTTGTTACCGAATCGCATTGTCGTTTCCCGAACGAAATCAAAGGCAATCGGCTCTCAAAGACGGAAATCGTTTCCAGGCATTTCCAAGTGAACAACCCCGTCGGAAAGTCATGAATCAGCCGGTTAATCGAACCGGGAAGAGAGCATGCACCGCCTCGAAACAAAGCCTCGGCATGCATTCATGCAGGGCACAAACGGAACTCGAAGCAATCCCCGGAACCGCGGAAGTTCCGGATAATGGCCTAAGTACGAGTACGCAAAGTTTTACCCATACTGATTCCAGAGCTGGACGGGTCCTCGTTCTTGGTGCCCCAGCTCCCGGCGAGATTCAGGGCGAGGAGGGGTCGCTCCTTCAGGAGCTCCGCGACGGAGGCCAGTCCCTCGCATCCGCAGCCCAGGTGGGGCAGATGCAGGGCCTGCACCTGCACGCAGTCGCGCAGGGCCTCGCAGACGCGCGACACTTGTTCACCCGACAGGTTCATGTCGAGGACGAGTCGCGACAGATGACTCGAGGCCTGACTCAGTCCACGGCATAGAGCGTTCACCACGCATTCGAGTCTGGAAACAGAAATGAACTGGACGTTGATATAGACATTCAAACGTAAATTTATAGATTATCGGTTCACGGTTTATATACAAGGAGAAAAATAAGAGTCTTGACGGTACAGCACGCATTCGAGTCTGGAAACAGAAATGAACTGGACGTTGATATAGACATTCAAACGTAAATTTATAAATTTTCGGTTCACGGTTTATATACAAGGAGAAAAATAAGAGTCTTGAAGGTATAGCAGCCTAGCTGATGGAAATCACAACACGGTTAAAGACTGTCCCATTAACCCTTTCAGGAGGGAGCTCTTTTGGCATATGGGCGAAATTCATGAACACGTGCTCGCAATATTCGACCAAACGTCGGACGTATGTATGCGGCGGTAGTCCGCGAAGGGTTAAGGTGATGGGAAAGGCGCTGAGAAATTTAATCCAGGTCGATCAATTAAAATTCATATGTACCCTTTTGGGTGGTAACGTCATTTTGAGTACTCGAGTGGTGACATTGGCTGGCAAGTCACGTTGGAAAAAATGCAACATTTGGATGGACCAAGTGTCGATCGCAAGTGACCAGAACTCGAGGGTACAAGACCAAGACCAACGTGGTCTTGCGTTTACTCATCCTTAAGAGACAGCGATGAGCAAAATTGCAAGACCAACACCAAGACTTGACCGTGCAAGACCAAAACTCGAGGGTGAAAGACCAAGACCAACATTGTCTGGCGTTTGCTCATCATTAAGAGATAGCGATGAGCAAAATCGATCTTGATCTTGCAGTGCTGGTCTACGAGTTGCAAAAAATGCAAGACCAAGACTTGCCTACAATTGCAAGATCAACACCAAGAGCAACGTGGTCTCGCGTTTACTCATCATAAAGAGACAGCAATGAGCAAAATCGGTCTTGGTCTTGCAGTGTTGGTCTAGGGGTTGCAAAAATGCAACGCTTGATTAGAATTGCAAGACCAGCACCAAGTGTCAATCGCAGGTGACCAGAACTCGAGGGTGCAAGACCAAGACCAAAGTGATCTCGCATTTACTCATCATTAAGAGACAGCGATGGGCAAAATTGGTCTTCATCTCGCAGTGTTGGTCTAGGGGTTGCAAAAATGCAACGCTTGATTAGAATTGCAAGACCAGCACCAAGTGTCGATCACAGGTGACCAGAACTCGAGGGTGCAAGACCAAGACCAAAGTGGTCTTGCCTTTACTCATCATTAAAAGACAGCGATGAGCAAAATCAGTCTTGATCTTGCAGTGTTGGTCTAGGGGTCGCAAAAATGCAACGCTTGATTAGAATTGCAAGACCAGCACCAAGTGTCGATCACAGGTGACCAGAACTCGAGGGTGCAAGACCAAGACCAAAGTGGTCTTGCCTTTACTCATCATTAAAAGACAGCGATGAGCAAAATCAGTCTTGATCTTGCAGTGTTGGTCTAGGGGTCGCAAAAATGCAACGCTTGATTAGAATTGCAAGACCAGCACCAAGTGTCGATCACAGGTGACCAGAACTCGAGGGTGCAAGACCAAGACCAAAGTGGTCTCGCCTTTACTCATCATTAAGAGACAGCGATGGGCAAAATCGGTCTTGATCTTGCAGTGCTGGTCTACGAGTTGCAAAAAATGCAAGACCAAGACTAAGACCAAGACTTGCCTACAAATGCAAGATCAACACCAAGACCAAAGTGGTCTTGCCTTTACTCATCATTAAGAGACAGCGATGGGCAAAATTGGTCTTGATCTTGCAGTGCTGGTCTACGAGTTGCAAAATATGCAAGACCAAGACTTGCCTACAATTGCAAGATCAACCCCAAAACTCGAGAGTGAAAGCCCAAGATCAACATGATCTCTCTTGCTCGTCACTAGTCATTCTGCAGGGTCCTCTTCGTCGGGAAATGGCGGCTGGCAGAGGTTCATCCATTTCCCGGCCAGAATGTACAATTCCCGTCGAATATCCGATTGCTTTAGGACTTAGGTCCTACCCTCGTGGTGTGCCGAACGAGCGATCGAGGTTCGCGCTACCCAGCGAGAGCTTTCCACGGTAATCCCTTTTCCGAGCTACCTCGGGCGCGCCGTGTAACAGGCAGCGGTGTTTCACCCCGTTTACGGTAAGTCACGGTAATGGCCTCCCTATACGGCACGCGAGACAGTCAAATAAGGTGGAACACGGGGGTGGAGGTCCTGCAGCTTTTGCGCCGAGCGGTACGTCTCTGTCCTTTCCGTCAGCGTTACCGTGACTCATTGCAGCTACATTAACGCGCCTCGCTTTGGTGCCATTACTTCGAGGTGATTACTTTGTGCGTAACTATGTACAAAGTGGGAATGCCGAGCAAGAAACGTGCTAAGCAAGTTTCCGCCTTTGAGACGCATTGTCACAGTTGTTTCACGAATTGCTTCGTAAACTGAAACTTCATTGTTCGATTACATTTGTTCCTTAGTCTTTCGGTAGATTTTTACGCTTTACATTTTGGTGCCATTACGTCAAAGTGATTACTTTGTACGTAACTACGTACAAAGTGGGAATGCCGAGCAAGAAGCGCGCTAAGCAAGTATCTGTCGTCAAGACGCATTGCTACAATTGTTTCACGAATTGCTTCGTAAACTGGAACTTCATTGATCGATTGCATTTGTTTCTTAGTCTTTCAGTATATTTTCACACTTTACATTTTGGTGCCATTACTTCAAGGTGATTATTTTATGCGTAACTATGTACAAAGTGGGAATGCCGAGCAAGAAACGTGCTAAGCAAGTTTCCGCCTTTGAGACGCATTGTCACAGTTGTTTCACGAATTGCTTCGTAAACTGAAACTTCATTGATCGATTGCATTTGTTCCTTAGTCTTTCAGTATATTTTTACATTTTACATTTTGGTGCCATTACCTCAAGGTGATTATTTTGTGCGTAACTATGTACAAAGTGGGAATGCCGAGCAAGAAACGTGCTAAGCAAGTTTTCGCCTTTGAGACGCATTGTCACAGTTGTTTCATGAATTGCTTCGTAAACTGGAACTTCATTGTGCGATTACTTTTGTTCCTTAGTATTTCAGTATATTTTTACATTTTACATTTTGGTGCCATTACTTCAAGGTGATTATTTTATGCGTAACTACGTACAAGGAGAAAATGCCGAGCAAGAAGTGCGCTAAGCAAGTTTCTGTCTTCGAGACGCATTGCTACAATTGTTTCATGAATTGCTTCGTAAACTGGAACTTCATTGATCGATTACATTTGTTCCTTAGCCTTTTGGTACATTTTTACGTTTTGGTGCCATTACCTCAAGGTGATTGTCACACTTGGTTCACGAATTGCTTCGATGAAAATAAGACATTACGTCCGAAGTATGCCCGAAGTACCGAAAAGGTACTTTTCACATTATATATAATATAAATACGAAGTAAATACAAATTGGCCTCTCTTGGACGAGTTTAAACCTCCTTTATAGAAAAGTACGGTGGAGTACGTTTCACCGAGAAGAGAATTTCCGAGGACGTATAATTGGAGGTTAACGTACCCCTTGAATACTTCTCCATAGAACTTTTCCGCCAGTTTCGATTTTTATCCTTCATTGAATATGCGCGCTTCCACGGGCTTTTTCAAAAGAGATGCATTGTGGAAAGGTTTCGGTTTCATCTCCCACGTGGTCGAGATCGCACGGTGCTCGATATCGGAAAGTGGCAGCGAATCGTTCAAGGGGGCTTCAATATGGCGCCTGAGCGAAAACCTCGGGGGTGTATAAATCCACATGCGACTTTTCTCCACTCCTAACGTAATCCCACGTATAAAATTCGGCATATTTGGGCTCGCGCCAAAGAACCGCCGTATTTCGTCGCCACTCTGGGAAAGTGGGTCTACTCTTCCTCTACATTCGAGTTCGATCGATCGAATCCGCGTCGGAAAGCACGCGTCCCCATGGTGGAGAGATTTTCCACGGGGTGCAGGAACCCTTTTTTTATCATATGGATGCATATGTCAATTTGGATATTACAAAAAATATCAGACATCAGCTGTTAAGGTGATGTGAATGTGGCGTTAAAGATGTCGGGTTTATGAAACTTGCGTGCATATATTAATTTGGATATTACAAAAAATATCAGACATCAGCTGTTAACCTAACGTGGCGTTAGAGATATCTGATTTATGAAACTTGCATGCATATATCAATTTGGATATTATAGAAAATATCAGACATCAGCTGTTAAGCTAATGTGGCGTTAGAGATGTCTGATTTATAAAATTTGCATACATATATCAATTTGGATATTATAGAAAATATCAGACATCAGCTGGGTGATATGAATGTGGCGTTAAAGATGTCTGATTTATGAAACATGCATGCATATATCAATTTGGATATTACAAAAAATATCAGACATCAGCTGTTAAGGTGATGTGAATGTGGCGTTAAAGATGTCTGATTTATGAAACTTGCATGTATATATCAATTTGGATATTATAAAAAATATCTGACATCAGCTGTTAAGGTGATGTGAAAGTGGCGATAAAGATGTCTGATTTATGAAACTTGCATACATATATCAATTTGGATATCATAAAATATATCGGACATCAGCTGTTAAGGTGATGTAAAAGTGACGTTAAGATGTCTGATTTATGAAACTTTTCTCTTAACTGGGTGTACCGAATCATTACAAACTTCCCAATGTAATTGTGAAAACTATAAGGAAAGTCATCTTATCACCTTATCACCTTAAGGTGATAGGAAAGGGTCACAAATGTTATTAAAAATTAAATATCACGAACACCACGTTCTTCCTAAGGGTCTCCATAATCACGTGTTAACTTTGTAAATGTTTCGGTGTTGGAGAAAAGCTTTATAAATATTTTCACGTTCTGATATATAGAATGACCCTTTCATATTACCTTAATCTCTTGTTTGATAATGTTTAATAACGGCCATGCCGGGTAACTTAGGTACGATTATCTCGTGAAAAACTGCCGACGAGGGGGGTAAGAGCATTGCAGAAGATGTGAAGTTTCCAGTTGTCTGCAAAGGCTGCGATACCCGAGTTTGCGTTTGCTCCTTCTCTACTTGTTTAACTAAAATCAACAAATTTGTTCCTACCGCGATTATTCCGGTACAAACGCTGCACCCCGGCGATCGTTACATCGCCTCTGGGTAAATACGTACTGTCTGAAAACAAAGAGAGGCTTTCTAGGTCTCCCAAGTTTTAATTCTAGCATTTTCAAGCTCCCCTTCTTCCGCGTACAGATGCATTATGCGCTTGCATAATTAATTTTCACCGTTATCGCGGAAAGAAGTAGAAACCGTACGTACCGTCGGTTCTGAAAAGCATTTCAGAGGGAATCGGAAACGACTAGGAAGGTACGCGAAACGAGTGTCTGTAATAATTTCAGTCAACATTCACCGACAATTAAGGTGATGTTAAAGGGTCATTCTATATATACAAAACGTGAAAAGATTTATGAAACTATTCTCCAAACTGGATGCACCTAATCATCTGAAACTTCAACACGTGATTATGAAGGCCCGAAAGAAAAACGCGATACTTATGAAATTTCATTTTTGACAAAATGTCATCTTGGGTCTAGTCTTGGATACATACAAAAGTTTTCATTGAAATATGAAATTTCACGAATATAGCGTTCTTCCTTAGGGCTTTCATAATCACGTGCAGAAGTGTCAAATGATTCGGTGCACCCAATTTCGCGAAAAGTTATATCAATATTTTCACTCTTTGGTATGGATATATGACACTTTCATATCACCTTAAAATCGTGACAATGATAATTTCTGCTTATCTAAAAATGTCGTCTTTTGCTTCGTGTCCAAAATAAATACAGAACTTTTTTCTAAAAATGAAATTTCACGAGCATCGCGTTTTTCCTTAGGGCCTTCATAATCACGTGCAGAAGTGTCAAATGATTAGGTGCACCCAATTTCGCGAAAAGTTTTATTAATATTTTCACTTTTTGGTATGGATATATGAAACTTTCACATCACCTTAAAATCGTGACAATGATAATTTCTGCTTGTCTAAAAATGTCGTCTTTTGCTTCGTGTCCAAAATAGAGATTTTTTTCTCGAAAAATGAAATTTCACGATCATCGCGTTCTTCCTTAGGACCTTCATAATCACGTGCAGAAGTGTCAAATGATTAGGTGCACCCAATTTCGCGAAAAGTTATATAAATATTTTCACTCTTTGGTATGAATATATGACACTTTCATATCACCTTAAAACCGTAACAATGGTGATATCTGGTTGGGATTTCCCCTCGAGTTCTAGCATTAAAATCCATGATTTCCTGAGTGAATAACCTCGGCAAATCCCGAGGGCGACCCGACTTCCGGTGTCTCCGTAGAATGGCGTCCTTCTTAATTCCCTCTTGCAGACTCGGTTTGTCCCGTGGTTCTGGCATCCGACATAACGGACACGTCTCTCCATTCTTGCGGGGGATATTTCCAAGCACCCCCCCGCCCTTTCGCCATCCGAGGAAGTCCGCCTTCCCCAAGATGGCGTCCGATCCCGGGCTGCCACTGCTTATTGTTATGTCCTTCTCGCTCCCGAGGCTGCCAGGGGACATCCCCCCACGTCCCTCGTGCGCGGAATATTAAGACCGGCAATTTCGAGCACGTGGACGACACCGGGGTGCAAAACCCCCCGCGAACCTCCCAGAGACGGTCTCTGTCCCCGACACTCCGGGACCGGAAGCGAGCCGAAGAGGCGGAAGACGCTGGGGGTGGGGACCCATTTGCCCCGCTCGACACGGAGATGAATAATTAGCCCTTGAACCCCGCACCCGGAGGAAGTTCACTTCCCTTGTGCACCCCCATGGGGTTAAGGTGACATAAAAGTGTAATATATACAGAACAAAAAGTGAAAATAATTATGTAACTTATCTCCAAATTGGGTGCACCGAATTATCTGAAACTTTAACACGTGATTACGGAGGCTCTAAGGATAAATGCACTGCTGGTGACATTTCTTTTCTGTCGAAAAAGATTTCCTACTTATCTTGGATAAGTACCAAAAAAAAAGATATATATTTTTTTTCGATCGGAAAAATGAAATTTCACGGGCAACGCATTCTTCCTTAGAGCCTCCATAACCGCGTGTTAAAGTTTTAGAGAATTTTGTGCACCCAGGAAAAAAGTTTTATAAATAGTTTGATTTCTTCGTATGTATATGATAGACTTTCATGTCACCTTAATGAAATTTAATTTCAAGTCCGAGGGTATCGGAACGAGGAAAAGGTGATGCCGATGCTGGAGACGTGTCGCGGTTCGTTTATCTCGGCGTGGGAAATGTAGGTACTTGGTTTTTAATATGATAAATGGAATTTCGACGTTCTTGGTATGTAGTAGAACAATAAATGTCATTTTGATGTACTTGGTATTTGAGATGTCCATAAATATCATTTTCACGTGCTTGGTAGATGATACGACGATAAATAGTATTTTGACGTACTTGGTATTTGACATGACAATAAATGTCATTTACACATGCTTGGTAGATGATACGACGATAAATGATATTTTGACGTACTTGGTATGTGATACGGCAATATATGTAATTTTTACGTGTTTGGTTTATCATACGATAATACATATAACAGGTTATACATTTATGTTCAGAAAATATACCGGATAAAACATCGAAGAAATTGTTATCAAATTACGATATCGTTTTAAAGCCGAGATTGCCAAGCCGTGGGTAAAGAAGTTTCCCTCGAAAGGCGAATGCACCAGGCGGGAAAATTTCTCTCGGGAAAATTCCTACGTTCTCGAGTGACGTTTGTCTCCGACACCTTGGAATCGGGAGCAAGAGGAAACGAAAAGGAAAACGCAAGTGGGACGGCTTGCAAAGCTGGAGCCATTTACACTAGCTCGGCCCGGAAATGAATAATTAACCCCTGAACCGCGGACCCGGAGCAAGCCACTCGGCAGAAGCTCGCGAAGGGGTTAATGAAATTTCATTCTTTGTTCCGGGCGTATCCGAAGCGAAGGCGGTAGCAAACACTTTGTGCACAGCCTTGTACACATTACGCACGGTGGGACGCGAAGCTCGAGCAATTTGCACTAGGTGGACAGAGACGAATAATTAGCATCCGAATCGCGAACACGGGAGAGGCCATTTTGAGCGGAGCTTGCGATGATCAATAAAATCGCCGACAGAAGTGGAATTTTTCTTCGGCTCGAGCAATTATCAATCGGTGGATGGAAAAGAATAATTATTTTATAATTATATTATAAAATATATATATGAAATATATGTTATATAATAATTATTTTATTAGCATCCGATTCGCGAACAAGGAAGAAGTCATCTTTGAGCGGAGCTTGTGATGATAATTATTTATTATCGCGATGAAAATTATTCCAATGAGTGAGAAAACTTCAATTCGAACAATCTATGTTAGTCTCTGATTTGCTAGATTTTTATTACAAATATTACGCTCGTCTCGGCAAGTAGTTGATATCATATCTTGATTATAAAGTCGTACTCTTATCTCGTTATCTCGACGCCTTGATATTTAGACATAATGGGCGAACATGCCGACTAAGCTTCGCGTCATTATTGTTTCACGTTCATCCTCCGTTTCGCTCGAGATTCTCATTTCCTTTATCACTTATTCAGGATAAGAAGCCGTCGTAAGGTACTCCGTAATCGGGAGAGTTGAAATCCAAAGTTATGGCGGAGGCTGTTATAAATGCGAGATCCAAGGCGTAGTTTTAGAGCGACAAAAATATTATACATGTATGATTAGTAAATTTATATTTCAAGTGCTATCTAAACAGAAGTGTCCTTGCATCGCATTTGCCATACAAACACATATAAACAACAAATATATGATCTCTCTATGTATAAAAATATCAAATGTAAAATCACAAAATAAGCAGAATTCTTGTCGCCCTACCAGTGCATTTTTTATCAACCTCGAAGTATATAGAAAAACATCAAATGTAGAATCACAAGATAAGTGGAATTTTTGTCGCCCTACCAATGTACCTCGGACCAACTTCAAAGTATATATAAAAACATCAAATGTAGAATCCCAAGATAAGTAGAATTTTTATCACCCTACCAATGCACTTTGGACCACCTTCAAAGTACATACAAAAACATCAAATGTAGAATCACAAAATAAGTGGAATTTTTGTCGCTCTACCAATGTACTTCGGATCAACTTCAAAGTATATATAAAAACATCAAATGTAGAATCCCAAGATAAGTAGAATTTTGATCACCCTACCAATGTACTTTGGATCATCTTCAAAGTATATATAAAAACATCAAATGTAGAATCACAAAATAAGTGGAATGTTTGTCGCCCTACCAATGCACCTTGAACCACTCTGTGCAGTCGAGATCGTCGTTGACGGAAAAAGCTTGGCTCTACAAATGATTCAAAAGTCAACCTAGACGCATTGCTTCAGGGTGGCGGCGCAAGGGGATGAAGCCACGGCGTTGAGGGTTAACAAAGTAAACACACTTTTTCCACTTTCCCCAGAGACGGCAAATGCCCCGCGTTAAACTTCCCGCCGCTTTCGAGGAGCTGCCGGTAAACTTTTTAATTTACTTTCAGACGGAGCTCCTCAAAGACCCGGCGAGGGAGTTCCCCAGGTACGGAGTCGTGCGAGGGAGGCTACGTTAAACAAGTCACAGGCTCCTTTGAATCAACTCCCCGAATATTAAAAGGCCCTTAAAGATTCATAGCCTCATGATTTCGCTCCCGGAATAGTTTTTTCGGAGATGAGACGCAGCTGAAAAAAAGGATAATTACCAACAGTCGCATCAAAGGAGACGGAATTCGGAGTGCCTTTCCTGAATCTAGCTATACCGTATACTCTATACAGTTTTTATGATATTAAAAAACAATAAAAACACTAATCATTTTTGTGATGTCTTCACAAACATCAAAAATGATAAGACTCGTGACACATGGACGTGGTATTGTTTAATCAAATTTTTTCTTCTAACAGATTGCGGGTAATAACGATAAGGAGGGGCTCGCGGTATCAGCAAACGATTGTCTGATAACATTCTGGCTTCTATTGTTATTGTCTCTGTCAATGAAAAAAGTGTAACGACAAGTATCGCGTTATCATCAGAGAGGATCCTTTGAAACCGGGAAAAAGAATCGTAGGAGTAGTTATCTCTGAAGTAATGTCACGCTCTCTACGATAATAATTATTTTCATGTGTCCAGAACGAATATTATAAAAAAAGACGATAAGAGTCGGAATATCGGTCGTGGTATTGTTAAACCAAATTTTTTTTTCTAACAGCTTGCGGGTAATAACGACAAAGAGGGGCTCGTAGTGTCAGCAAACGATTGTCTGATAACATCCTGGCTTCTGGTGTTATTGTCTCTGTCAATGCGAAAAGTGTAACGACAAGTATCGCGTTATCATCAGAGAGGATCCTTTGAAACCGGGAAAGAGAATCGTAGGAGTAGATATTTCCGAAATAATGTTACGATATCTACGATAATAACTGCATAGCGTGACCCGGGGTAGTTCCGGAGGTTCCCATCACCACCGAATGCCAAGTTCCTTCTGATAGCAGCGAGGTGTTGGGTGCGATAACAGGATCGGAGGAAACATCGGTCCCAGGAAGTGGAGAGGTAGGGTCAGTACCCAAGAAATGGGCACGATCTTCTTTCAATTACGCCTTCAATTTGCTCCCAGAATTTATACGCGCAATTCTGACATCGCAGCAACACTAATTGCCCAAATGCTGTTTTAAGTTATACTAATGAATGGTGCGCAGGTTGCAACAGATGACATTAAACGAATAAGAAAAATCTAAAGCTCGTTAATGTGTTGTCCCAGGTGCAAAGGCGGCTTTTAACGTTTAGGAACATTTTGCTAATTAAATCCGCGCTGATTTTTACGCTATTTAATGGCCAAACAGATTCCTGGCTACTCATATAGGAGTTTCTTCATACATGAATATGCATTTGGAGAGATTCTTGAAGATGAAGATTACTTAGCGTTAGCAGAGACGTTTATGAACATACCGATCATGTGCCGACTCCTCGAGGCAAGTGATGACCAGCTCGAAGTCGTTGAGCCTCTTCTTGCCCAGGACGCTCCTGAGATGTCCAGCGAGTCTTTGCGCCTCATCGGCAGGGAACTCTTGCCCCAAGAGCGAAGTAATCCTGACGAGTTTGACGCTTTCGTTTCCAGCTAGAGCTTCAAAGAAGTCGTCCAAGTATCTCGGATCGGAGCCCCTCTCCAGCTGGAAGACGACTTCGATGGCCTCCAGAGTGCAGGCCGGAGACTCCAGGATCCGGGCCCAGCCCTCCAGCTCCAAAGGCGAGGTGTGCACCAAAGGAGCAGGCGGTCTTTCGTTTGGAGCTGGTCCAAAACCAGGACCACCGCCAACGAGCCTGCAGACAGCAGCGATGTTTCCATCCGAGGCACCAGCAGCCTTCAGCAGGGAGAAGACGGTCCTCGGTGGAACCTCCAAAGGACAAAGTTGGTTCAGGATGAGATGTGTCTTGGGTCCCAGCAGCCCAGCCAAGTGCCCGATTATCCCCGACGGCAGTCCCTCAAGTTCTCGTCTGAGGATGTTCGCGTACTGCGCAACGGATGTCAGGTAATAAGCAGCCAGGAACTCGGCAACGGCGATATGAATCGGCGTGTACAGATCAGGCTTCCTCCGCTGTCCGAACGTGAGTCCCCTGGTGAGGAATCCCAATCTGGTGACTTCGATCCCTCCACCTCGACCCCGGATCTCAGCCTCGGTATAGCAGCACCTTCCCTCTCTGAGGGCGGCAAGGGAGAGCTTCCCAAAGTCCTCCAGCCTCTTCCTACAGTGACCGGGGATTTCTTCGTTGAAGGGAACTGGGGGCTCGAGGCTCCTCTTCACGATGCACTTGACGGCCGCCTGGACCAAGGCGCTGGTTTCTGTTGGCAAGCACCCGGAGTCCTGATACAGGGAGCACAACATGATCCAGCCCAGAGGGTGCTGGCCAAGCTGCTTCACAGTCTGTGGTTGGACGTTCAGTGCCTCCAGGAACTCGCAAGCTTTCTCGGCGATGTCGTTATGGATGAAGTAGGCCACGCAGAGCCGCTCCACGTGCGGCCACTCTAGCCCAGCTAGGTGGATCCTCCTCTGGACCAACGGCGACAGGGCAGACCAGTTACTCGGAGAGCAGGTCACCAGGATCCTTGCGTCGGGGAATAGTCTGCCTTCTAGAAAGTCTACCGCGTCGCCTAGAGATGCCCTGCCGCCCACACACTCGTCGTAACCGTCCAGGACGAAGAGGACCCGGTCTTCCATCAGGTGGAGGGTGCGCCACACCTGGGCCACCGCGTCGCCCAGCGCCGCTGTTCTGGGGAAGAGTTCCCTGGCCAGGTAATTCAGGAGACCACTCCCTCGTAGCTCCCTGAGGGGCACGATGAATGCCAGGGCTGGTCCATCATCCTGGGTGGCCCAATGATGCAGGAGTCGCAGACACAGGGTGGTCCTGCCGCTTCCTGGACCTCCCTCGATGGCCACTCGTCGAGGCGCCTCCGCCACGCTGCCATCGCTCAACTGAGGAAGAGAAAAACCAAATTAAATTCAGCTGAACCACGGGGAGGAGATCTATTTTTGGTGACTCCACGCTAGAAGGCACCATTACGGTCGTCATCTAACTTTACTATAATGCTGTTAACTGTTCGAGGTAATACTTTTGATGTCGCAAAATCTCGAATTTTATCATTTGTAAACCGAATCTTATCGTGTACAGAAGGTTTCCTAGTGAAAGATGTGTCGCGCATCTTCCGTCCCTCCACCGCGAAATCTGGAATTCCAGAATTCCCGCGCCAAGTCTTGACGAGGCTAAATTCACAACAGACAAGCTTCAAAGCAATGCTATTGATGTCGCAAAATCTCGAATTCTATTTTTTTTTTAACCCGAATCATATCTTGCACATAAGGTTTCCTAGTGAAAGATGTGTCGCGCATCTTCCGTCCCTCCACCGCGAAATCTGGAATTCCAGAATTCCCGCGCCAAGTTTGACGAGGCTAAATTCACAACAGACCAGCTTGAGTATCGGTGCGAATACGAAATTGCGAAATCTCCAATTCCAGAATTCTTGAACCGAATCTGCCCAACCACGTTAGACTTACTCGAGGAAGGTACGTCGCGCATCCGCGGTCCCTCCATCGCGAAATCTGGAATTCCAGAATTCCCCAGGCACGTCTTGCCGCGAGAAATCTCTCGAGACAAGTTAAAGCGAGCCGAGGGATCCTTCGAAGCAAGTCAGGGGTGAAGTACGCACTTTTTCGCAACTCCGTAAAGGGTCGTTGGAGCCAATTGTGTCGTAAGGAGCAGACCCCGCCACTTTTGCGCCCGGGTGTCGTGGAGTGTACCGGCCGATTCGCGGGGGGTCCTATCGCGGGTACACGTTGCCAAACAACCAGATACTAATTGCCCGAGGTACGAACGCGCGATACGGTTAGCAGCATCCGGTAACCGGCCAATTGTGCCGTAGATCTCCGTGGAAGCCGGTGCACAAGACCCGGAAGCCGGTGCCCGCGGTTCCTCCAATTAATAATTCCCGACGTGCATCCGGGGGTGGAGGAGCCACCCTCCCGGTGTGCAGGAGTACACGAATTAATCAGGGCAACGCGCTTAATGGCTTGCCACTTTTCGACGAACCCTGGGATTACTCTCTGGATTTATGGAATCACCGGCATCTCCCCTGATGGAGGGTACTTTGTCGGACTCCCATCAGCTTAGGAAGGTCCACTTGGTCCTTGAGCTCTCGCGCGATACGTTAAGGGAATCCCCACGAACCTGGCTAACAATTGTTTCATGGATCACCGTATTTGGGAGTTTCAGATGATATGAAAGGCGCTGAGAAATTTAATCGACGTCGACAAATTAAAATTCATGTATACCCTTTTTGGTAGGAACGTCATTTTGAATACTCAAGTGGGAACATAAGCTGGCGCGTCCCGTTACCGACATTTATGTTTATGTCGAAGTCTATTACAGTCTATGTTGAGAATTATACGAAATGAAGCGTTCCATATGTCATTTCGGGAAAGTAATGATAAAGAGATCGACGTAAAACTGTCGAAATCCCGGGAATTCATTATTCTAACGACTGTTTAGGACCAACGTCGCCATCTGTGAGCGTTTAGCCGCAACTAAATTTTTGTTCTAAAGACACGCGTTAGCCCCCAGACAAGCTCTTGCAATCGTTGGTGAAAGTATTTTCCATGTTTTCCCATCTGACTCTGTAATACTCCATTTCTACGGTATTCTAAATTCTTCGAGTTAGATCCTGAAACTCTTCATTTTCGATCCTAAGCCTCCAAGAAGCGTAAAACATCGAAGACATACACGGACCACACCATGTTGGTTCTAGTCTATGATAAATAAAACAATTTCTGTATGAAAAATGAAATTTCACGAGCACCACGTACTTCCTTAGAGCTTTCATAATCACTTGCTGAAGTTTCAAATGACTTGGTGCACCCAGTCCTGAAAAAAAGTCGCATTAATTTCCCTTACATCTAGGGCAATAAAGGGTGGAGGAACCTTCATTGCATTATCTACCGTGAGAAGACCCTGCTAAATCGACGGGACGATGTCTCCTCTCCTCCGGATTTTCAATTTTCAGTCTCATTTAACTTGACGAGTAAAAAACAGAACGGGCAGCCTTATCGATCACCGTCAGTCTACATTTTCCCGTAGGTATTTGCGCACCATCCCTGCAAACGAGAGGAGGATCATGGTTGAGAATTTCCCGTGATATCAGTCGCTGTACCCCATAGACTTATCTAATTTACTAGAGAGCCAGACAGCGCAATGTTTCCCGGTCTACAAAGGACCCTACCTGTTCGTCTAATTGTTAATTTAATCACTGTCTATTGGAAATGGGATTTGAGAATAATACACTTTTATTGTATTTAATTTAACAAAGACTTTATTCTTTCTATAACGCTCAGAGGACCCATCTTTACTTCTTCAATCACTCTAGCGAACTAACTACAAAAGGGCAACTGCTGATCTCGGTCAGCACCAGTGATGACTAAATTCT